>NC_050183.1:13677769-13735269 GCF_008315115.2 Sander lucioperca
AAATATGGAAAGGAAAAAGATGGATGTCTTTGCACAAGAGCAGTACACACAAGTATGCGCCAGTTGGGACGCCATTTTCTCTAACTCCAATAACCATGTGCTCTCAGCTACTACATATTATTTAAGATGTGCATTTACCACAATACATTTCTTTTATTCAAACTATCCAATACTTTTTACGTTGGATTTGAAAATGTTACGGTTTAGGAATATTCTGTTTCCAGTTTGTTCATGTCTGTTGTCTTTATTGTTTATTTGTGCATGTTCCCCGTGTTTGTATATTCTGTATATTTCTGTATCTCCTGGTTTATAGTGTATTTTTTGGTTAATTCCTGTGTTCTGTGTTCTGTGTTGTCAAGTTATTGTGTTTAGTTGATTTCAGGTTTTTGTCAGTGGTTCCTGTTTCCTGTTTTATTTTGATAGTCTGTTTTCTGTCCTGTCATGTCTAGTTTTACTTTTTGTGTTCCCGCCTTTGTTGATTGTCCTGCCCCGCCCTGATGTGTTTCACCTGTCGTGTCACCTGTCCCTCATTTGTTCATTACCTCATGTATTCCCTTTGTCTCTTGTCAGATTGTTTTGTATCCCCTTGTGTCAGTTTGTGTGTGTCCGCGTCGGTCAGTTTTCCGTCTCTCCTTTTTTCTCCCCGGTATTGGTTTTTGCCTGCAGCTCACAGGACTCCTTTGATTTGTTTTTGTTTTTTGGAGGAAATAAATCTTTGAGTTTCAACACTGCTCCTGCCTACCTGTCTCTCTCCGCGTTTGGGTCCTTTTTCCCCTGCTGATTGCAACAGAAAAGCTGTTTCTCATGTTTATCTTGTACATGTTAAAAGTTGTCGTAAACCAGGAGTGTCAAACTCATTTTCACTAAGGGCCACACTGGAAAAAGAGAATCAAATCAAGGGCCAGACATGTAAAGGTTATTGACTTGCTTTTGTTTCATTGAAAAAATAAAATATCTTTGACTGTATTACTGCATGTCGCTTTTTTGACATCGCTGTAGCTCTGTAGTCATTTTTGTATGCTTTTTTTCCGACTTCTTTATGGCTCTCTCAGACGTTTTTGTCACCTTTTTATTTAAATTGTCGCATTTTCCGACATTTTTTAATGCTTTCTGTTGCATTTTTGCTGACATAAAGCCCTACAAAAGTCAGCAAAAATGTTCCTTAGACATCATAGAATTTAGCAAATCAAGCAAAACAATTCTCTTTTTTTTTTTACATCAATGTTTCTGCCCAAATATGAAGGGATTTCTGAGTCTCAAAGTCAGCAAATCTGCCAAATTCTGCTTGGAGTGTTGCGTAACTGCAGTTAAAAAAAACACTTTCCCGTGTTTTTGGTTTTGACGCACAACTAGAACCTAAATTGATATGCGGGCTGGATCATAATCTGCAAGGGGCCGGATTTGGCCCGCGGGCCTTGAGTTTGACACGTGTGTCGTAAAGGAAGCAAAATCTGAACCTATCCCAGCCCAGTCTCACGGCAGTTCGTGAAATGGTCACGTTATTGAATCTATTGATTCATGAACATGACACGATTATGTCGTTTTTTTTCGTGTGGTGATTACGAATTTTAATTTAATGTATTTTAATGGGAAGCATATTTCGTGATCACAGAACGATTACGTAGGGAGTGGTATGAAAAGCAGAAAATCCGCATAGGGAGGTTGGTCGGGGTGGAGGATGGGGCAAACACAGGACTTTCACCCAGGAGACTGGGGGATCGTGTCCGGTGTGTTGCAGTTCCTTTCCGCGTTATTCTCTTCCTAACCTCAACCGCCCCGTTGTTGTGGCGTTTCATGTCCCCGTTGTTGCGTGCCACAGAGACTGGGGATCGCGTCCCCGTGTGGCGGTCCGTCCCGTTGTTGTCGCCGGCGTGTGGCGTTTAATTTCCCAGTTGTTGCGTCCCCCAGAGCAGCCCAGTGTCATGGCAGTTCGTGAAATGGTAACGTTCGAAAATCGTGACCTGTACACAAAATAAACGAGAAAATCGTGACCTGTACACGAAATAAACGAGAAAATCGTGACCTGTACACAAATCAATAAATAAAAATAATGTGACTATTTACGAACTGTGAGACGTGAGACCGGGTTGAGCTACCCCTAACCCTCGCTGCTGCAACAGTGAGAATTTCCCCATTGTGGGTATAAAGGGCTTTTCACACGGGGAGCAACACTACAGACACGCCGGGATCTGCTGGGTCTCGCTCCTCATGTGAAGGACAATGCTCCGTAATTAAACGCCCGGCGATCAATGTGTGGTAACCATGGGGATTCTGTGCACTACTGTATCCCTACCGTAGGCTACACCTGAATGAGATTAGCTGACTGTGGTATCATATATCCCTAATCACAGGTCCATTTATAACAAAAAGTGGTAATCCTAGTGTTTTTCTAACCACGATCTCTTATTGTTGATAGCTGAAGTTAGCTAAATTAGCACAGTCATAATTACGGACGTTACCTGATGAATCCAGTCTTGTGCCAATGCTCTGACAAGCAGAAGTCCCGCTGTCTTTGTCCTGATAACTGTTTAGAAAACATATATATATTTTAGTGAAATCACAAACAGCAATAATCAGTCTCTTGTTCATTGATTTGCACGGCGTGTTGCTCGCGTAGGGAAAAGTTCAACCCCGATTCAACTCTCGCAGCGGACGGGCGTGTGACAAGCACGAACCCAAGTTTCACGGGATTGCGCCTGCTTGTCACGTCACAAACTGTCAAACTGCCCGCACCCCACCTGCCCGCTCACCGAACGCCGTGCAACCAGTAACATGGCTCAAGCACGACATTCGTGGGTTCGACTGGTCGTGACTGATTTCAACAGCAACCCGCGTGCGCAAAAGAACAATAACAATGACATGAAACGCAGCACGCTGTTGCACTAAAGTCAGGGTGGTTATGGAGGAAGTAAGCATTCTCGCTTTTATTGCAAAATGTTTGTGTAATGGCAGCCATAACATTAATGAGCATACACAAATTAGGTCTAACACCTCACTCTCCCTCCATTGACTGGCTCCATCACTGTTCTCCATTTTATAGGCCAAGGCAAGTTTTTAATGTTACTGTCTGTGTCTAGGGCTAACTCCCGCCGGCGCATAATTGTGACAGATGTCGATGTAGATTGACGTAAAAGTTGCATCAAATCCGCCTTGGTTGTTCACACTGCGGCCGAATTGAAAAACATCAGACCTGGGTCAGATTCAGGACCACATATGGAAGTGGTCTAAATCTGATTTGGGCCACTTTTGCCAGCAGTCTGAACGTAGCCATAATGTACCATATTTTTACCATTTTGTGAGGCTTACAAGTAGTAGTTGGGTTTTAGTCTGCACCGTCTCATTTTAATTAATTTCCTGACATGATCAGGATAGCAAACTATGGATCCTATGTCTGTGTTAACTACTGCATTTCTTCTCATGTGACCTCTTTCCAGCCAATCCTGCTTTGAACGCCTTGGTGTAGCGTTGATGACCGTGACTGGCTGGGTTCTCTCCCCCGCGGCGGGATCATCTGGCACAGCGCTGGAGGATGTAGCAGCCACAGACAGCAACTCGGAGATGAAGCTTACTAAGGTATGCTGTGTTCAAGGCCAGTTATTTATTTAATTAGCTTAGCTTATGGCCACAGTCCCCAAATGTTGTTAATATTAACAGTCTATGTTATGTTCCAAAGTCATTTTAGTCTGGGCTTAAAGCAACACTGGTATACCGGCGCTTTTACTTTGGAAATGAAAACATCCGGTCTCAAAATGTGAAAGATACAGGCCTTTTTTCATATCTGTTTTGAAGTGATTTTATTTTTCGTTATATTAAATGAAAATGAAAATCAAAGCATATTTTAAATGTTTCTTGTCCCCTTTTCACCATGAAAAGGAAAAAAAAATGCCATGTATTTCAATTTTAAATTTAGTATTTTGAACGTTTTTAGTTTTTTAAAGGCATACTATGCAACTTTTCCAGCCTCTGTCCCCCTACAGGTTGCCAAATCATTGGTCTGAACTGGGCTTTACAGGCTAGGCCAGAGACAATGCTTTGACAAATGAGATTACTCAAGATCAAAACTGAAAAGCTGAAGAAATTCTTAAATTTAAAACATGTTCACTTGCAACATGCCACTCACCTGAAAAAAGGAACAACAATTATGCCAAAGCAGGAAAGCGCATCAACATCAAAATCCTGGGTCTACTATCATACATGAAAATAATGCTAATAATAAAACAATACATCATTCCAAAGATGTTCCAAGTTACGGTTAGGCCACTTAATCACAGACCAACGTTTCTGCACTACAGTGTCTTTACAGTCATAATGGGCAGCGACATACCAGACATACATATTGTCAACATAGAACTGGTGTTGAATTGTTATTGAATAATTGGTTGAACAGTATTTCAACCTTATATTTTCCCCATAGTAGGTTCAAGGTGTGAAAAACTGTTATTATTACTGTTATATTCACATTATACTAGCATGTTCAGGTCTTTTTTTAGAAACACAAAACACTAAACAACAGTGGGGATACTAGGGATGGCAGTAGCTCAGCCTGTTGGGATTTTGCTTGGGTACCGAAGGGTGCTGGTTCAAGTCCCTGTGCTTGACCAAGTATGGAGTGTTGATTTGTAGCTGGAGACCCCTTTGTGGGATCAATAGAGTATCACCTAACAGGAGAAAGGCTAAATCTTATCTTCTTATTCCTTTTTTGGTCACCAAACAACTGAATGGTTCAAGACAGCCACCTAGTGAACAGCAATGGGACATACTTAGCTTTTGGTTTTCTAACTTTTTACTGATTATACTTACATATTTTTACTGAAGGGGCACTTTCAATGTAGGACTTATACTGTAACAGAGTATTTCTACACTGTTAGTACAAGATCTGAATACAACTACAAAGTTTTTGTCTTGAAATGATGAATGTCACCATGAGCTGAATGTTCTCTCTTTTATAAAAACCAGCCTAAATTGTGTTGAACAATCAGCAGAGGGCAGTAAAACCCCACAACTTCTTCTCACTGCAGGAAGTGAATTACTCTACTTTATGTGACTACCAAAATCAAATGATTAACTCTTCACAATATAAACAAGATTTGATTTTATCAACTTTTTAAACACTGGTTGAAGCATTATTTGTAAGTTTTGCAATTCATTCAGATATGCAGGTTTTATACGCACTGTTTTCCTGTGGATGAACTGTATTTTTCTTTTAGGCCGAACCTATTGCTTTATGGTCACTATTCATCACGTAGCTGGTTGGCTTGGTTCCATGCCTAAAACTATTTATATTGGCATTTAATGAAATGTCATTGGAGACTTCTATATTTTGATTTGTGGCAAGTCACAGGCTCACTGTGGAGAGGTTTTCCAGCTGTAATTTGCACAAAAACTTTTGTTTGCTTTCTCTGTTGCCTTGCTGTTAAAGAGGAATTGAAGATGCTGAATTGAATTGCTTCATATTTCTATTGGTAAGTCATCAATAACATTATAATTTATAACTCATCATCTTGTCTAATAGCTAGGTAGCTAGCTAATTAGCTAGCTTTCTAAATCCTAAAAGGGAATTTTTCAGTTTCATTTCTATGGTTGTGGCGGTCGCATGTCATTAGTAGTATTATTTTAGTTTCACTTTACAAGTACTAGGATAGTTAGCCTATTCTTGACATATCCCACTTTTAACCATCAATATGACCAAATATTTCATTTTATTGAAGATAAAGAATCTTGTATATTTATTTCTTGTAACAAATAAGAAAGACACCAGGAAGTCACCATGTGTTTAGTGTTTGATGTTTTTAAATTATTTTAGGTTTTTATATCAAAAACATGTGAAATATCACATTGGTAGGATGTCTTAGTTTGAATTTGTTCCAGATCTTACACTGTCATTATTTAGATTTTTTTGCAGATATTAGTAGGCTTATTGAAGAATTTATTTATTTTTTAAATGCAGATACATTATGCTGATGCTCTTATCCATAACTCGGCAAAGACAGAATTAAGCGGGTTCCTAAATCCAAAGGTAAGGAGGTCAAAGGTCAGTATGTATATATATATATATATATATATATATATATATATATATATATATATATATGGCTATTCAGCCCATTAAAGGCCAAAGTCTTGTCTTCGGTTTAAACTTTTAATTATATTTCTACATTAAAGTATGGCGAATCGGTATGGCCCCAAAGAGGGCTGGTTTTAAGCTGTGTTAAGCAATTTCCCAAAGATTTCCCATTGAAGTCTACAGCAAATTTTGCGCAGTTTTTGTTTGATTCCGTGAAAACCGCGCTGCAAATCTCTTAGAAAAGTCATAGCACGCCATTCCTGATCATTACACACATTTTGATATATTTCATGTGCATGTGTTGGCAACGCTCCGTGACTAGTAGAGGAACGGAAATGTAGCAGAAGATGAAGAATAATAAGTATGGCGATAATCGTCATTGTGCCGATTGCTGTTATTGCACACCTTTTTGAAGTTGAAATCAATCCATGTAATTTGTCTTTAAAATAAGTCAAATAAGCAGTGAATGTAGACAAGTGTAGCAGCAGTACATGTTGTACAAAATGAGCTCAAATGTTCTGATGTAATTCATATAAAAAAAAATGAGTAAAACTCCACAAAACTCCCCTTGCTTTAAGTAGGAATATCTCTTATGTTTAGCTTTATAAGATTGTGGATATTATTTAGCCGTGGCTATCCCCATAAACCCAGTATACAAGAAGTTAAAATCAATGAGGTTCGGGCAAGACAACATGTTTACATCCCTAAAAAATAATTTCCAGTATTCCCCTCTACCTGAGAGCTATTTGCAGGAAAACACCCAAATAAAGCAGCACCCTGGTTTAAACATGCCACCACAGCAACTTAGCTCTTTATACTTGTAAAAGGCCTTTTTTTACCGAAGACATTTTGACTTGTCACAGTAGGAAAGAACAGGTCTAAATAATGTCATTAATGATGGCTGCATTGCATTCCTCTGCTTTGATTTCAAGGTCCTGGTATTGTGCATGCTGGCTCACTGTCACTCTCACTGGAACACTTGAACACAACAGCATCTTCATTAGTGGTATAAGTAACAGGCTTTTCCTACTATAATGAAGTCGAAATGTCATATGTCATATCACACTAAACCAGTAGCATGAAAGCATCATGATACACATCTAGATAAAACAATTAAGGTGAAGCATTCTGTTGGCTATTGGTGCTACAGGCAGCAGATACAATGTTTGTTAGAGCCTTTAACAACTCAATTTAAGATCATTTTAAGGCCTGCAATTTGTAAAATTGATTTAAAGACATATTTTTTACTACAAATTTGTACGGAGTCAATGTTACAATGATAAAATACAATAACAACAATTAAGACAGAACCCATGATGGGATTTTTGATTTTTGTTTATTGCATAGTTATGTTCTTTATGAATACATACATTTCAGTGGCATGTCCAGACCTTTTTTTATTACTGGGGTGGTCCAAGTTGGGCACCAATTAATGTCATGAAGTATGAGTGGGCACACACAAACAGCTAACCGATAATAGACCAACCAATCACAATACAGTGGCAACACACAAATGTAATATAAAGCTTCCAAACTTTATTCTTAAAGTCTTAACAAAGAAAGTGTAGCTCCAACAGTAGGCCACATCCTGTACATAATAAAACAATGCACATTCAAAAAACAATCACAGTATGACTTACCAACAAAATAACAAAACCTGTGTGGACAAAATATTATGCCAAACTTAAAATCTACATACAATACAACATAAAATAAAGTAAGGTTCTGGCTCTGACCAGGCAGATGGGTTAATAGACCTACAAATCAACAAATGTTACAGTATGTTATTGTCAAGTCAAACAAAAAATATAAAAAATGCTAGACTAATGGTCTTCAACCAATTAAGTCATCAAAAATAAAGTGTAGCTCCAAAAGTCAGCCACATTCAAAAGAAAACAATGCACATTCCAAAACACAATCACAGTATAAAGTATTAACAAAATTAAAATAAGTCTGTGAACAAAATTGTGTGGAAAAGAATTGTGCCAAAATTAAAATCTACAATGCAAAAGAAATATGAACTAAAGTCCCACATCTGACAGACATACATCTAATAAATAGACCTACCAATCACAATGCAACATGTTTAATAATGTTAATGTAAAGTCACAAAAAAAAATCTAAATTATTGAGTGCTAGATTATTGGTTATCAACAGGTTGTCTTAAAAAAACTGTAGCTCCAAAGGTAGGTTATATGCCAAATAAAACAATGCACATTCAAAAATACAATCACAATATAAAGTACAAACAAAATGAAAATAAATAAGCCTGTGAAGACAAAATACCATAATGACAAAATGGTACAATTCTTCAAATCTACATATGATACAACAATTCAGATGACCACTCCCTGATACATTTCAAGCTGGAAAACAATTTACTACGGCAAAACCATGTCCTTATGGAGAACTTGGTGTCCACAATCAATCACATTTCTCACATGAGAACAGAAGATATTAATTCCATTTTCACCATTACCCTTATCTGTTCAATAATGTTTAACAATGTGTGTTTCATAATGTTAATGCGAAGTAATAACAAAAATTAAGAGTTGAATGCTAGATTAATGGTTCTTAACTGGGATTTGGGAGATCCAGGCCTCCATCTTTTTCTTAATTTAAATGAGCAATAGTTTCACTGTGAGTTGTACTTGTATATACATTTATAGCATTTAGATAAATCTGCAACAGATAACAAAAACAAACCAACAAAAGTGGATAACAAATGTTAAAAAAAAAGATTATATTGCATAAAAAGAGTATAAAAACATATACAGCTAGTGCTACAGGATTAACATTCAACCCTACAATCTGTCCTACATGTCATATGTTTTTATGAGGTGTGTTTTTCCATCACATTGCCTGCCACACCTGTTTTTTCACTTTGTACAGTTCATGAGTCAGTGCTTGTGTACATACACTTAAACACTATATTATATTTGCACTTGCAGATAAATGAATAGGAGAACGTTTGGCAAGTTTGCCACATCCGACAACAAAATCAAAAAACAAAAACTCCTTAAAGTGGATGACAAATGTTTATAAAACATTAAATGGCATAAAAATAATATAAAACATACATATGCAGCTAGACCTACAGCATTGGAATTTGACCTTGCAGTCTGTCTTACTTTTCGTTTGATCATGTTTTTATGAGGTGTGTTTGAAATTCCATCACAGTGAGTCACTGGATACCACACCTATTTTCACACTGTACAGTTCATGTCTCTGTGCTTGTGTTGCACTTTTGTATCCGATCAACTACCCTAGTTTTCATACTGGATGTCATATGCCAGGAGTCCATTAATCGCAAAACCAAGGTAGAAAGAAACCTTTTCTCTACTGAAACCATGTCGTATTCCACCAATAAGAGCAGGACGAACAGGGATTTTCAGTGTGCCATAATTGGCGAACACCTGTCCTTCCTCAGTGATTCCACTGACTCTATGAAGGCGGCTAGTGATTTGCTGTTCCTTAAATATGTCGCCGTTCCACCACAGTTGTGCCAAGATATCACGAGGAATTTTAAAGGTCCAATCCAATTTACGTTTAGAAACAAACCTATCAAGTCCTTCTCCTTTTCCTAAGTAGAAGTGGGCAATTGTGCCCTTCTTTCCACAATGTTTTGCCAGATGTTTGCGGGATGAGTTTCGAATTGCAGTCACATAGGTCCCAATATCAGAGTTTTTCTCAGTTGGACTTGGCCAGAGTAACAGCAGAGCCAGGTAGTACGGGTCTGGGAAGGGATACCCAAGTCCTACATCTTGCAGTGTTTTCAAAAGTAGATCAGAGAGTTGGCTGTAACTCTTGACATGTTTAGATTTTGGTTTCAAAAGGTAAAGAACTATGTTTGACAAAATGTAATTGATTGTTTCCTTCGTCTTTTGTTTTTTGTTGATGAATTGTTGTTGTTGTAAGAATGCATAGCATTCTGTGATCCTCTCAATCTCTTCGGCAGGTTTGTCCAAATGCTGAAGAATCCCTGCAAATGTATCTGCTTGTTTACCTTCAAGAAACAATCTTTTTTCATGAATGTCGATTTCCAAATTGAGATTAGGATTGTGTTGTCGTTCTTTTTTCATGTCTTCTGGTGCACTGCAAAAAAGAGCTACATACTTTTTAAAAAGACCACAGACGATCCAACGATTCTTTAAATCATATTGTTCATTGTTCCCTTTTGTATACGTGAAGTAACGGTTAACAAGGTCAAATGTTTCTTTTACTTCAGTTTTCAAACTGAGGAGAAACGGTTCATGCCCTTTGATGATCTCCACGTATCTGTTGTTGATCTCATTCTCTTCTTTATGCACACTGGTGATTGGGATTTTTTGTTGAAGGAAACTCTGGAAGTACTTCTTCCTCATCGGATCATTTCCCTCAAAGAATGGCAATCTGCTCAATATCTCAAATACCAGAAAAGCTATTTCCAGCACACCCACATAGCCATAGACTAATGACTGTCCTTGATAGTCATCTGATGCATCATCAGAAACTTCCTCCTCAGGTTCATCCTCTGTATTTGCCAGCTCTTGAGCCCTTTTAAACGCTCTGATAGCATTATCCGCTATTTTAATGTTTGTGTTTAAGTCTTCTGGATTGTGTGATGTCGCCTGTTTTTCTCTGTTGTTGTTGGATGTTAAATTGCTTTTGTGAACCTGCCCAATTGTGTCCAATGTGCATTTGTTTTCTTTAATGTTCTTGGCAGTTTCGGCCCATTTTCCAGCTTCTGGAAAGTCACTTTCTTTGATGTACAAATATCTCGCCAGTGCCTGAGGAATAGATGCACTTGTCACAAACCTGGATGATGCTTTCACAAAGATTTTTTGGACAGTTTGTTTCCCTTCCTGGTTGTGGATTTTATCTATGAGAGGAGAAAATTGTTCTTTCTCTACTCCATCTTTCTTTCTCTGCCTTTTAATCAACATTTGTTGAATTGAGTCTCTGTGTTTGGCAACTCCAACATTGAAGAACAGATCACAGTGAAGAATCTCCATAGTGATATTACTTACTTTTAAAAAGCAGCTTCTCTCCAACTCTTCCAGGCATGCAGATGCTATGGAGTGATGAAGGATTCGGATTCCTTTGTATCCTCCCCATTCTTCAACTTTGTCTATGATGAGAGTGTTTGAATATTGCTTCATCCTGTCCATTACACTATCCTCTTTCCAGTGAATTACTTTCATCCCTAAAAAATCTTCACAGAGTGAGAGAGAGATTTCAGATTCTGCCACATAGGTGTTCAGTAACGCCAGAAAAGCAAACAGTCGGGCCTCCTTTGAGCTGAAATCAAAGTTCTCCAATGTGTTACGGGCAAGATCATCAATGTACTTCTTGTCAAAATTGCTCTTCATAATCATGAAGCTGTAAAAGTTTTCAGGTTTTTCATGAATTTCTTTGAGCTCTTTGAGTTTTTTCTCAAAATTATTTTGTTCTTCTTTAGTCAAGGAAGCAGTAATGAATTGACTTGGATTGTGTCGTTTGTATTGCTCCTTTGGGCTATTGGAACGAACACAGTTGAGGATTATGACTTTGCAATTTTTTTCATCATCCACATTTATGCTACAGTAATCCTCTACAGCTTGACGGATGCTGGTTACAAGTTCATAAGGATTCTCTGTTTCCTTTGAGTCATCAACTAACAGCAAAACTGGAGAAGGTCTCTCGCTTTCAAGATTCATCAGTTTAATGACTTGGATGGCAACGTCTGCTTTTGGATGTGTATTGTCTTTCAAAACGGCACATCTGGACTCTTGACGAAGATCCCACATCAAATGCATTGCTAAGGTGCTACCACCACAGCCTGGATGGTGAAACAGATTGAACAGAACGCACATGTCTTTTGAATCTCTCAAGTGAAACGTAATCATCTTCTTCACATTTTCATACTTGTCCCGCTTGACAAATGGCTTGTCTTTGTCTTTGTCACAGAAGTAGAAGTTCCACCATTTGACTTTGCCTCCTCTGTAGAATTCTTCCTCAACTTTGATTCTGAAGTCATGAAACTCTGGACTGTTTTCATCATAAATGTTTTCACACTGATTCAGACAAAGAATATCTAGAGCTGTTAATAAGTCTTCGTCCTTCTGCTTTAGAACAACAAAACTGGAGTCAGAAGAGGGGAGCAACCTTCCAGATGACTGATTGAATGGTCCCAGTGCCATTACTGTTCCATTGACCTCGCTGAGGGTCAGCTCATATATAGATCGTGGGTCGATGTCGGAGCCAGACATTTCTTGTATCATCTCCTTCCATTTTTCATACATGCTCTGAAGTCCACAAATAGTGATGATGCTTTCCTCTTCAGTCTCTTTTATAAAGGCCTTGTAGATCTCAAAGATTGGGTCTTTCTCAGTGTCCACAGGTGAAAGTAGGAGGAATAGGATGAGGCATCTTCCAGCGGGAAGCACCTCAGGGTTGCAAACAAATGAAACCAAGTTCTCTACACCTTTGCAAGATTTCTTCAGCCAGTTGGTATAGTCTAATTCCTTGTCTGAGTCACTGTCAAGGTCATTTCTGCCATTGCAGAAGACCCAACTGGTCTGTTTGTAGAGGTTAAGGCTCTGAATCACTGAGTCAGTCTGTCCTTGATATTGTGATGGGGTATGCAGATTGGCCACCCTTGACTCTCTGTAGGAATGACACAGTCCACCTGGAGCAACAGAGCTGGGGTCAAAGTCTAGCACACAGAACAGTTTCAGCTTACTCAAAAACTGGAGATACTGCACTTGTTCTGGACTGCTCTTGTTCACAACAACAACAAATCTGCCATAGTGGTCCAGTGAGTTCCCACCACAAGTTAACAAATTCTTTAGTTTGTCTCCCTGGTTTGCTTCTTTCTTTATCACTTCTTTTGAGAGACACCACTGCTCCAGTTGACCTGTATGAACAGTAAAATAAATGCATTATTGAGTAAAAGAAAACATAAAACACATTTTATGTTAAGGCATTTGTTGTCCTAAATGTTGGTATTGTCAGCAAACCCTATGAAAAGGAAAACCAATATGTCATTGCTTCTGACTTTCCCACCCTGTATATGTCTCTCAATTTCAACCCTACTGGTTCCTACTGAAGAAAAAAACACCCGTACAAATATATAATAGTTTTTTTTTTAGGTTTAGTAATATCTTAAAACAGCTGATCGCTGTAGTTTTTATAAAAAAAATAAAAAAAAAACAGGATAAAATTGTGCATTTGCTGGGGACTATTTTCAGTGGTAGAGAATCCACATTTGATGCTTTTGTGAGTATTTGGGCAGGAGAAGGGTGTGTGTGGGATTGAGTCAAAATAAACTAGCGTCCATGGTAATAAATACAGGTAGAAGATATAGGCTTTGATTAATTAGGTAATTCTTGTTTCTAGGATCAATTCATTTACTGGTTTTGGGATTCGTTGATAGTAATTTCCAGCATTTAATAAAATGTGAGTCAGTATATATCAGCAAAATTACTACAGAACACTTAACAAAATAATGCAGATTATTAGAAAAATATTAACTGCAAAAAAATTATGTTTAGGCCATGCTGATGCAACTAGACTATTTGAATATATTTTTACGTTGTCTTACCCATCCTGTTCTCCAGCTGAAGAGCAAGTTCACGCTGATCAATATTTCGTAGAATGTCTATTGTGACTCGTAAAGCCTCCTTCTCTCCATAGTGTTCAGTCATTAATTTAGCGGTGTCCATGGTGTCCTTGCCTTCCAGTTTACCTTTCGGAATCGACGTATTTGTGGATTTAGTGTATTCATGGAAATGAAATCTTTTTAGGTCGTCTTTTAAAAGGTTGTCAAGGGTTTTCTGGATTGCCACAGTGATCTTGGGTATCTCTGGTAGAACAGTGGTCTGCAGGAGGAAACAGATGTAAATTGTTTAGTGTAACGTATACACAGTAATTGCTGTCTACATCTGTTAAAATCCTGAGGGTTTATACCTTTATGTGTTTTAAAAATGCACAAAAACTTAGTTTTTGTCTTGTGATGTTATTTCAAACTAGTGCCAGTTTAAAATGCGCCTGTTTGGAATGGGCTGACTGCTTGGTCTGTGGTATTTCTGCTTGCAGCTTTCTCCAGAACCATTGTGCCCCAAAATAACGATAATAATGATTATTAATAATAATAATAATAATAATAATAATAATAATAATAATAGAAGGCCCTCAAAGCACTTAATATACACCTTAACTGTATACTACTGATGTACTTTGTACTTCTACTTCATAACATTGTAGTAGTACATTTACCTGACAAAGTTGTTGATACAGATTCTACAATTAAAATATGATGCATTATTATTCATTAAGCTATCCAGCATCATATTAGAGTTTAAATCTCCACCTTGAACAGATGTTAAGTAGATTTAAGTACATTGTGCTGATAAGTCCCTTTATTTTTACTTTAATAAGTATAAAGTTAATAGAAAAGATAATATAAACTTTACCCTGGTGGTTTCTTTTCTCCTGGCCCCCAAGTCCTTTGGCTTTGGCTGATGAATTTCCTCCTTCTCTGAAGCTTTCTTGAATTGGACCTGAAACTTTTCAAAGTCTTTTTCCACCAGTTCGTCTGTTTTTGATTCAATTTTGTTTTGTGATTCTGGTTGTTTAGTTGCTACGGCCTGAGCCAGACTCAGTTCAGGTTGAGTGGGTTTTGCAGCTTCTGTTTGATCTGTGCTGGTGTGAGGGATGGGTTTCAGTGTCGGTTCTGAATTGTTTTTCAACTGACCAAGTTTTTTCAGGATCTTCACAGCAGGACCGCCTTTGACTTCCAAGTCCAGAAAATCCTGGTTGTTGAAGCAAACAAGGCAATCTCCAGACACATCTTCTTCATGAAGCCGTTCTGCATATTTGCTATATATGTTGACATGCTCCAGTAACCACTGGGTCACTTGCTCCTTTGTCCAATTTTCCACATATGGTGGGAACTGCGACACATGCTGTGATCCTTCCTTAAGCCTTTCTAGATAAGATATGATTTTTACAGCAGGACCATGCTTTATTCCCAATCCCAATATATCTTTCTTTTCAAGCTCAACTAAAATGTCTCCGGACACTTCCTCTTCATAGAATTTGTCTGCACAAGTCTCATGAACTTTGACCTCTGTCATCAGCCACAAGTGGACGTCTTTCTCGGTCCATTTTTCAATGGGCTGAGATGGTGGCTTTGTTGTGGTCATGTTGGATCCACTAAAAATTAAACAGTTAAGTAAAAGATTAAAATAATGAAAGGACAGTAAGTACATAGTAAGTAAAGATGTGTTCTCACAGGTAAAAATGATCTCCCAACATAATGATGCATGCATAATAATATGTAATTCATAATTCTACTGGTACCTGAAGATCGTGCTTTATAAGTTATATAACTTTATAACAACGTATGTATTTTATTTTGTATTTTACTTTATAATAACTTTTTTCAAATTAAACTGCATTTCAGGGTGTTTTATTCTGAGGTGCCCTTGAGCAAGGGCCCTTATACCCCCCCAAAAAAAACTCTGTGGCCAGCAGATCAGACTGTGGTTGTACTTGGCAGCTTCCAGGTATGAATGTGGAACTGTGTGAATGTGACAGGTCTGCGCTGCAAATTAGAATATGTTCTCAATCGACTTAACTGGATAAATAAAGGTTAAATAAAAATATGCCATTTTTTGGTAACCCTTCATTTTACAGTCCACTTAATTTAGTATTCATCTGGTAATTACATGGTAATACTATTACATTATTAGGTAACCATCACTGGTAATAAGTAAGTAATTATAGATAAACCACAGTTAAAGTACGAGGTAAAATCTCAAGTAATACTCATCAATTCACCAAAGTACCATGTGGTTCTGACCGGTTTAGGATGGTATGAACTCAGATAAAATTGTTCTTCGAAAACTAATCCTAAGAAATAACCCCTCAATTACCCAGCAATAAAATGTACCAATTAAGTTATCCAGGGTTTATTTTGTAACAGCCCAAGTTTTAGTGTGTGCTTTCTATGAATTTAGAAAGTACTTTCCAAATAATTACTAAGTTTTAAAAAGTTATTGTTCATGGCTATATGAGCTTTATTTGATTTACCTTAGAAAATATAAAACATTACATCAGCACTTACCTGGTAACACCCACTGGGTGGACAGTTTATCTCTTGGTAAGCCATGAAAGAAAATCTTCATAACTGCTGGGTATGTTCTTGTAAATGTGTTCACAATTTACTCAGTACGTAGGCGGAAACTGGACTGTAAAAGGATGACTTGTTTGTTTCAAGGTTGTTGCCAGGATATTAACATACAAATTATAATAGATTACTCACTTTATTTGTTCAGTCAACACCAACTTGTACCATATAGGTTCCAAAACATAACTATGAAAAACATAATATATACCCTTTAATTAAGTTAAAACTGGACTGTAAAAGGAAGTATTGTTTGTTCCCAGGTAATTACCAGGATATTACCATATAACTTGTAATAGATTATTCGGTAGTACTTTACATTACGCTTCTCATAGTTTCTGTGTAATAAACATGAATATGTGCTGATGAATGCAAAACTACCTTTTTCTATTTTCACCAGAAAACCTCATAGTGGAAATGCCATAAGTTTATCTAATTGACAGTGAACATGTTAAAGATCATATATGAGCAACAATTTTGTTAAAAAGTATGTTTAATAAGTTATTTCAAAAATGTGTTTACTTACAACTGTATACAAGCTGACAGCAACGTAAGTAGTAATGGTAACAGCGAACTACTGTGCAAGAAAGTAAATTATGTTAGAACAGACTGAATATTTTTTGTAATGTCTATTTAGTTTTCACCACCATGTTAATGAGGAAGTGTAACAGTAAATGGGCAACCGTACTGCGACTCGGTCTTCATTGGCTGCGGTTTAACTTGGTGTTTAATCAGAGCTTAGATGTACTGCATGGGAACACTACAAGCCTTATTGTCTAATTTGCTTTCATTGTATAATAAATATTTATGGCTGATGTTTATCTTTGAGAATGTGCAGCATTATGAAAGCTTTTTTGTTTCTCACTCAGCTCTGTGTGTGTTTGTGAATATGATAACTGTTACTGTGTGTAAGTGTAAGTAGTCTATTGTAAATAAAATCTTCATAGACCTTCAGTTTGAGAGTTTGCCATTGCTAGCCGGGGATGCTACACACCCTAGCCACCTGAGATGCCCTAACTTTGTTGTTCATTCCTACTTGCTTTTTTATTGCATTTACTGTTCATCTTTTTTATATATTCATAAAGTAGTCTTTAATTGTTTGCTTATTGTCTTTTTACTTGATTGTAATGAAAAATAAGTGCTTTGTAAATAAAAGGTATTATAATTGTTGATATTTTTAAGTGGTGAGTTTACAGCTGACAGCAACTTAATGCAATATTGTCTGTGGCTTTTGTTTGATATCTACTGTAGCTAGCATACATTCTGAGAAGTTAGCACATAATCATGTTTATTACACAAAAACTAACATAAGTGTAATGTTAAGGGCTACTGGTAATCTATTAAAAGTTTGATGGTAATATCCTGTTATATCCTGGGAACAAACAGTCATCCTTTTACAGTCCAGTTTCAATTTATTTAATGAATAATTTATTACAATTGGTATGGTAATATCTTGGTAACAACCTTGAACAAACAGGACTTCCTTTTACGGTCCAGTTTCCGCCTACGTACTGAGTAAATTGTGAACACATCTACAAGAACATATCCAGTACTTATGAATACTTTCTATTATGACTACCCATTGTAGTTTCTCTATAATTACCTACCTATTACCAGTGGTAGTTACTTAATAATGTAATATTATTACCATATAATTACCAGGTAAATACTTGGTAATTAAGGGGACTGTAAAAGGAAGGTTGATGGTTTGAATGGCAAAGACTTTCACAATTTGTAGTCAAATTATTTGAAATTCACTCTCATGTACACCATTGCGTGTGTTTGTTAAACTCTTAAAGTATCTAATAAATATAAAATATCTGTAAGTAAGCCTGGTAGAATCTCCTAATGAAAAAGGCCAACTTCTTTGCATGCTTTTCTTTAATTTATTTCTATTTCTCCTAATCATTGAACATATGTTAGATTGCTTTACTGGTGTATACAGCTTCTATGTAAATAACATTCTGTACAGTGGTATTTTAATAGTATTGGTACATTTAGTCTCAGAACCAGATACATCATTTAATTATTTGCTAGCTTTTCTTTTTCCTGCAGTCCGTGCTTGTCAGCCACCACCCATTCTGATAGATAGTGTGTGGTTTGGATACTACGCTTACATTTCTGTGGTAATGTCCAGTCATGTCTACATCTGAATAGTGTCAGAATACTGTGTTTTACTCTACCTCTACCTTTACTTCACCGACTGATACATTGAGCCATTTCCTGCCAAAAGCTTTTGACACAGAAATAATAACCAAGATGATACCACATAATAATACAAATGCTTACCACAGCAGCTGACAGTTAAAATTCACAATGTGAGATTTAATGGAAGTCATTGTTCAGTTTTTACATACACAAAAGCTTACTTCAAACCACACAGGGAATGAGCAGCCAGTGAATTTCTCACCTTTTGATGTTCCTGTACGCCTCATCAGACTGGATTTTAGCTGCTGGTCTTCTCTCCTGGAAGATGAGGGGTGTGATGTTATTTTGAACAGAAATTTAACTGTCATTTATTTACTGAAACTTTTGCTGAGATGAACACTGCACTATGCACTAAGAGTCCTGTGCTGTCTTTACTTTAGTGATCGCCAACACACCTATCCCTGAAAGTTCAGCCCATCCCTGTCGCACAACTTTCGTGACAAGCGAGAATGTAATAGACCAACATGCACCCTCTTTTTTTTCTTGTACTTTATTGAATACAAAGATTTAAACAGGCATCTTTATAACATGAGTTTATTACAATACAACTGAGAACATGACTGCCACAAATCCTGATGAAATCTTAAAAAGAAAAGAAACAAAACAAGAAAGTGTATTATAAAAGTGTAAGCAAGGGGATTACTTAAAATTTTAGGTAATTTGTCTCATCAATGTGTCAACAGAATTTTAAAAAAGATTTAAAATTTAGTATTTAAATGGTTAATTGCATGCTTTTCTTTTCCCTGCCGTCTGTGCATGTCAGCCACCACCCATTCTGATAGATATATAGTGGGGGGGGGGGGGTCAGATACTACCTGGGTTCTCAACCTTTTGCAAGCTGGGCCCCCCCAAAGCTGGTTCATTGCAGTTGGGCCCCCCCTTCCCGGCGCCACCCCCACTACACCACCTTGCATAGATAGATAGATAGATAGATAGATAGATAGATAGATAGATAGATAGATAGATAGCCCTAGGCTAGGCTATTATTTTTAGGCCCACATTATCATTATTATTATTATTATTATTATTATTATTATTATTATTATTATTATTATTATTATTATTATTGTTGTTATTATTGTCATCAGTAGCGGTAGATAGGCCTATTATCATTACTAGGCTATTGTTATAATTGGCAGTAGCACCAGACTTCTAATGTGAGCTTGCAGGCATTATTATTATTATTATTATTATTATTATTATTATTATTATCATGAGTAGTAGTAGGCCTATTATCATTACTAGGCTATTGCTATAATTGGGAATTGGCACCAGACCTCTGATATGAATTCATGCTTTATTACTGTTATTATTACTAGGCCTAACAGTAGGCATATCATCTGCATTTTTGACAGAAGCTTGCAGGTAGGTGATGTTAATGTGAGACCTGAGCCAGGTATGCTTCAATGTACCTTCAAAGCTTTTTGCAGCTGGTGGTGCGTCGGTTGCCTTGTTGGTCCTCACTAGAAATCTCTCTATTTTTGTTTGGTTTTGAAATAATTTGGATGTGGATTAATTGTGTTTTCAATAAATTGAGGCTATAATGTAACGATGTGTGCGTGTGTGCAGCCTGGACGCGGAGTGGTGTGTGTCTCCTCTCTGCAGGCTGGGACTGCTGCGCGAGGCTACTAAGAGACTGACCGCCTGTGAGCAGTGTTGCCAACTCTTTTCCAATGAAAGTCGCTAGCACCAGCTCCAAAAGTCGCTAGAAGTCGTTTGATGACGTCATACGCTCATTTGCATATTGTTGACGTCATTACGCAATCGTTTGTATAAAGCTTAGTGGTTTTGTCAGCAAGGTAGATAAAAAGAAATAGAACTCTTTAGCCAAATAATCAAATTTCAATACATGAATTTATTTTACCTTATAATTATTACTTAGGTAGCCTATCTTTGAAGTAAAAAAATGTTATTCTACAAAGGGAGGGAAAAAGATCGATAAAGAATTCTCAAAGAAGGCTGGCTTGCCCAGGTCCAGGCCAGCTCAGCGGAGTCTTTCTCCCGTCACGTCCCGCTGTCTCTCCTACCTACACCAGCACCCGCACACCCTGTCCCCCCTCCCCTTCTAACTACCTGCACACTGTGCGCAGAGCTGCTACACATGAGGAGAGAGGGGAGAGGCTGCTCCGCTGCTCCTCTGTCACAGAACAGAAGGCGGCTACAGGAGAGAAATACCTCGCGTGCTCGCTGGACAATACTGGCGACTTTTCTACAGAAAGTCGCCAGATTTGTCGCTAGTCGCTTTTGAAAAAAAGTTGCAAAGGGGGTCTGAAAAGTCGCTAAATCTAGCGACAAAGTCGCTAAGTTGGCAACACCGCCTGTGAGGGCTTTTGGACGGGGGAGGGGCTCACGGCAGCACCCGCTGCTCGTTGAGCACATAACTGCAGAGTGATACGTGTTTTCGAATCTCCAAACACCACAAAAGTCTCCAATAACACCAGTAAAAGTCGCTAGATTTATCGCTAGTCACTTTTGACAAAAAAAGTCGCCAGGAGGATGACTTGTTTTACAGTTGTGCGGAGGCTCCACACAGAGCTTTCTCCATAGCCTACGTAAGTGGCCTGATGTTTATACTTGTGCACTGGTGTGTGCGTGAGCCAGCATGTGTGTGTGTGTGTGTGTGTGTGTGTGTGTGTGTGTGTGTGTGTGTGTGTGTGTGTGTGTGTGTGTGTGTGTGTGTGTGTGTGGTAGAGAGGGAAGTGAGAGAGTGACGGCGTTTAGCTTTAGAGTCATAGTGAGAGAAACAAAGTGTCTCCTCTGTTCTTTCTGACCACGGTGGGAGATCTGGAGCAGGAGAAGTTAATTATCTCCTTGAGTTCATGTTGTCTATGGAGAAGGATAACCAGGAAATGAGTCGGGGAGGAAATGCAACGCTACCCAGCCACGACCGAGCGACGTGTAGTTACATTACATTACGTGATTTATTTATTTTTTTTCTCCCATCCTGTAGCCTACTCGCGCCCCCCCAGGAGAGTGTCCGCGCCCCCCCAGGGGGGCGGGCCCCACCGGTTGAGAACCACTGAGATACTACACTTAAATCTCTGTGGTCATGTACAGACTGTGTTTTACTCTACCTCTACCTTTACTTCACCGACTGATACATTGAGCTATTTCCTGCCAGAAGCTTTTGACACAGAAATAATAACCATGAGCAGTGCTGATATTTTATACAAATGCTACCACAGCAGCTGACATAGGTAACATTCACAATGTGAGATTTAATGGAAGTCATTGTTCAGTTTTTACATACACAAAAGCTTATGTCAAAGCATACAAAGAGTAAGCAGACAGTGAAGTTCTCACCTTTTGATGTTCCTGTATGTCTTATCAGACTGGATTTTAGCTGCTGGTCATCTCTCCTGGAGAGGTGTGATGTTATTCTGAACAGAAACTGACCAGTCATCTATTTACTAAAACATTTGCTGAGATAAATACTGCACCACGCACTGGAAGTTATACCAGTGCTGTCTTTATCTGAGTGATCGTCAACAGCTATCCCTGAAGCTACTTCCCTGTTGCAACACTTCCGTGACAAGCAAGAATGTAATAGACCAACATGTCTCCACCCTCTTTTTTTTTTTTTTAACTTTATTGAATACAAAGATTCATACAGGCAGTTGTATAACATTAGTTCGTTACAATACAGCTGAGAACGCCACAAATACTGATCAAATCTAATCTAAAATAAACAAACCTGAGAGTGAGAGAGTACTGCTTAGAACAGTCCCGTAATGTTTAAATGCTTCAAAAACAAAGATAGAATTTAATTTCATTAATAAATCTGTTGATTAAAAAGGAACATTATGAGGACTAAAGTTGTTTGTGGAATATATTTGAGTTTCATAGGTAATTTATTTATCATATATTTAATTATCAAAATCACATTTTCACAGAAACTCAATACCACAACATTTACTAAAGATTGCAGAGGGGTTTTGAACAATATACAATAAATGACTAACCATTTTAGCTTTAAAGTGCCATTTCTTATGGCTGTATCAAACCATCAATATGTAATATGCATTGTTGTATACACATTTCTCCAAAATGTTGTCCTGTGTATATGATATAGTGGGACAATTTGGGACCCCACTACAATTGTGTTTTATGGGGAATCAATTTTAAAACTTAAAATATTTACGTATTTCACACCCATCTTTTGAATTCTGTCCTTTTTGCAAACCCATTTATTTCTTTTTATGCACATTTATAAAAGGCAAACACATTTAAGAAATACACAATGAAGAAAGGGCAGTCTGTTACAAGGGAGACAAAACGGACTCAAATGCAAAGCTCAACAAAACAGGTTCATTTAAATAATAATCAGAGGGAAGGAAATGTGGGGAGGCAGACGCCAAGGACAGGAGCGAGGGCACGTGGGCTGATACTGGGGAAGGAGGGAGTGCGGGGAAACCGGGGCCAAGGGGACCGAGGAGGAGGCACTGGAGTCCGGGGAGCAGAGGAATCGAAGAGGGGAAGGCTGGAAGCGGGAGCGGAAGCAGGATGGAGCAGGGAGCCGTGAGGAGGGGACCGAACTGTGAGGCCAGCTGACTGGAGTCAACAGAGAGGGATGGAGATGATGGCTGCAGGGAACAAACACAAGGAGAGGTAAGTACAAGATTTTCTCAGAGAGCTTGTAGCGAGTGTCACAAGGGTGGCTGAGACAACAATCAAGCAAAGATGGTGAGTAGATCCGGGGTTCAAATACTGGGCTTGATTGTAGATGACTGGCAGGTGTGCACGGCGGGAGAGGTGATGGTGGAATGACAGCAGGTGTGCGTAGTCAGCTGGCAGTAGGAGGCAGGAGGGGAAGGGGGGAAAAGACAGGAGACAAAGAGAAAGGCAGGGCCAACAGAGAAACTGACAGTGGAAAACAAAATAGGAACTAGAAAACTAGAAAACAAAACAGAAACTCACAACCAGCCGACCCCAACCATCACACAGGCTATATCTATCCTAAACAGTAACTTCTGCAACTTTGTTTTAGCTTTGTGCCATAACTAAATAATAATTTGCTGTCTTCTGTTTGAACTCTCTTCTATCCTCAGAGCATCTATTTCTGATAATTTAATTTAAATCATACTAGCATTTTCAGGTCATTTCAGAAAGAGAACACTAAACAAACAGGATAAAGGCAGAATCTAATCTTTCTATTGCTCTTTGGTTCACCAAACAACTGAATGGTACAAGACAGCCACCCTGTGGACATCAATGGGACAGACTTAGTTTTTGGTGCCTGCAAACATCAATGTGGCTGAACACAAGTGGAGAATAATGTTTTGCAATAAAACCACAATGTCACCAGTGGAGAAGACGATAATGCAGCAGTCAAAGCATTCTGCATATAGTGTTTCAACAGAACTGAACTTACCATTAAGTCATTAATTATATATTTTGTTCTGTTGCTTTAAAACAACTGAACCTGTATGAAATAGAGTTTGAACCACCTTATAAATGCTACCTGTTAGAAAATAACACTAGTGGCTGTGTTGGGGATTTGCTCCAGGGGAGAGGATGAAATATGATCTAGGAAGTCCAGTTTGAGAAAAACATTCGTGATGCATGTTGATCAGAAACCAAAATACAGCACAGCGGTTTATAATGACAGACTTTTACAACTCTGGGAAGTTATAACTGCAGAAATCATTTTATTTTCTGTCATGACAATCACAAGGTAACTGTATTAGATACAGGTTACAAAGTAATCTTCCAGGAAACCTTTTTTTTTAATCAACATTTTATTAATATTTTACTTTTTAACAGACAGAAAAACACCACATAAGACAGCCAGACAACAAGACAAAAATACAACACAAAACAAACACTACTTTATGTGACTACCAAAATACAATGATTAACTCTTTACAATATAAACAATATTTGGTTTTATCAACTTTTTAAACACTGGTTGAAGCATTATTTGGAAGTTTTGCAATTCATTCAGATATGTAGGTTTAATACACACTGTTCTCCTGTGGATGAACTGAATTGAGTTAATAATTAACTAATACAAGTATCTGAGTTAGCAAGCTAGGTAAAATAGCAAGGGTTAGCTGAGGCAGAAACACGTACTGGAGCTTCCCAATCTGTCCTCCCCTCTGGCTCTCAAATTTGATTAAAGCACATAAGATTTATTTTTTTTTTGCTACAACAAAAGATTGTAACTACACAAAGCTAAGAGTAGGCTATAGCTGGGATTACTTGTGTTTCTTGCCCTATGTGACCTTTTTTTTTTCTGATGTCACTGTGAAACCAGATCTCAGCTATTAACTTGTAGTTGCCATAACAACTACAAAGTTGCCTTAACCGTTTAAAACTGGACAAACCTGATCTCATCTGATAGCAGCAGCAACAATAGTGTGGGTAAGAGATTACTCACACACACACACACACACACACACACACACACACACACGTCAGGTATTTAAGATGTTATCTTAACACATGATAGACCTAGACCAATCCCAGCACAACAGAGTGGCACCACACAAATGTAATATAATGTTTCCAAACTGTATTTTTTAAATCACCAAAAAACAAACTTCAGCTCCAAAAGTTGGCTACATACAGAACTAAACAATGCACATTCGGAAAAAAAAAACAATCACGGTATGAAATACCAACAAAATAACAATCTGTATGGACAAAATATTCTGCCAAACTTCAAATCTGATGGGCAGAATAGACCTACCAATCACAACACGTTTAATAATGTTAATGTAAAGTAAAAACAACAAAACGGAATTATTTAGTGCTGTGTTAATGGATCTCAACAGGTTAAGTCCTCAAAACAAGTAATAGTTCCAAAAGTCAGCTAGAATAAAACAAAGTACATTCAAGAATAGTCACAGTATAAAGTTTCAACAAAATTTAAATAAATAAGCATGTGTGGACAAAATATTGTAGTGACAAAATAGTGCCAAACTTCAAATCTTTATACAATACCACAACAACATATGAACTAAGGTCCCACCTCTGACTGGGCAGGTTAATAAATAGACCTACCAATCACAACCTAACATGTTTAATAATGTTAATGTAAAGTCTGGATCTTTTTGTCTTTATGAAAATGGGCAATATTTTCACTGCTAAGAACTGTATCTTATTTGTAAGTTTGGTGAATCTGCAACAGATAATGAAAACAAACATAAGTGGATAACAAATGTTTATAAAAGATTAAATGACATAAAAAAGAATATAAAAAAATGTGTAAACATATACAGCTAATGCTACAGGATTGGCATTCAACCCTCCAATCTGTTTTACATGTCATTTGGCCATGTGTTTTCATTAGGTGTGTTTTTTTCTTTCTTTGAAATTTATTGTGAATTTATATGTGAAAGAAAGCAGAAAATCAGGTCATTCAGAAAACAATAATGGTCTGAGAGGGCATGTATGCCCTCAGGAACACACCGTGCTCAGACAAGGATACGCAATGACTCCAGTTATCTTGTTTAGAGTATTCAGTATAATATTATTCTATGCAAACAGTTAATAACAAGAAGAGAAAGTATGTAAATCAAAATGTCTCTAACAATGATAACCTATACATCTTAACAAAACACATGATTTATTTTTATTTTTTGACATGTCCGAAAAGGAGTGGGAAAAATTATACACTTATTTAATCCCACACTTTCTCAACAAAACATTTTTATTTATTTAACAAACTTTCTCTGTCATAATTTTTCTTGTGTTTTAAATTTCATCACAATGGCTGTCACACCTATTTTTCACTTCGTACAGTTCATGTGTCAGTAATTTCCTGCACTTGTTTGTAAAAAGAAAAGTCTCATGCTTAACTTCTATACCATAGGGCTGTATAGAATACCATTTTTTTGCACTTCGAAGCTAAAGTCGGAATCAGAATAAACTTTTTGCCGCAGGCTTTTGAAATAAGGCTTTTTGACTGTCTGGCAAGTGACAACCGCTGCAGTGTTTGTGAATGAATGCTCAGCCAGCCAGTGACTCACTATATTGGCATTATGCACAGCTGTACTATCTTTAACTTTATCAAATCGCCTGGAAATGACACTAGGCTGCTACAGTATAACCATACAGGCCTCTACAAACATCAGACTGCTTGCTTGTAACTCAAAATTTCTCAGTTCTTGGCTGAGATGGGTGACATAGCACTGCATAAATTATCCAGCCTTTAGTGGACATTTAGATAGCAGCTTAATACTGACAAAACACCACAGTGAATTTGTTTCAAAAAACAAATGAATATTCGAATCCCAAAACTGAAAATTGAAGAATGAATATTTGAATATTCGGAGCCAGCCCTACTACATTGTATTTGCACTAGGAGATAAATGAATAGAGGTCTGTTTGGCGAATGGCCACCAATGTAAAAGAGACGCCTGTAAAACTGCTGCCAGGACACCTCAAACTGCAAGCAAAGTCGGTTATAACTCTTTTTATTCTGATTATTTATACATCCATGGACTTTATATTTGAAAAATGTCCTTCTAGCTGATTCCAAACCTGTGACGTAACCACAATGTAAAGTCTACGGGCAGAGCGGGATTTCACGGGTGGAGCAAGTAGGAAAAACAACACAAAGTAGTCATGGAAGTAAACCTGGAAGTTTAAGCAAGCGGTGAGATTGTGAAACAAATGTTTCTGCTCCTGTAGAAGCCAGAGGTCTGTATGAAATCAACATGAATTTAAGAAAAACAGGTTTTATTCACAATGTCATGGAGAAGTACTACACTATCCACAATCCAAACGCAACAGCGATGTCTCTGATGAAACTCGCTGTCACCATGGAAATGTTTACCAAACCCACGAACGGCTATAGTGAGCTGAAACCACTGAAGTCTATGCTTGTTTCTGTACACAGTCTTGTACCTTTGCCTTTCGCTGGTTTCCAGTTTGGGCCAAATCAAATGGGATGTCCAAGTTTGAATCTGTTCCAGATCTTACACTGTCATTATTTAGATTTTTTGCAGATATTAGTAGGCTAATCAAAGAATTTATTTATTTTTTAAATGCAGATACATTATGCTGATGCTCTTATCCATAATTCGGCAAAGACAGAATGAAGTGGGTTCCTAAATCCAAAGGTAAGGAGGTCAAAGGTCAGTATATATTATATATATATATTTTTTAAGATTCAAATCTTCAGTCAAGAAGCCCCCGAGTTGATGTCATTTTGTCAGACGAATACAAGCCACCAATAACAGGGTCATATTTTATTATATACTTATTTCAACTTTTCCGTTCTTCATGTGATGGAAATGTGATGTTTTAACATTACAGAAGATGAACAAAGACAATACACAGTAAAACATACTTAGTAAGAGAAAAATGTATTCATCCCGAAGAAAATTGTTTTGCAGCAGTTGCAGTACAAAGGAGAAGAGTGCCAACATACTGTAGAGTGCAAGAACATGAACATATGAACAGTAATCAGTAAGGTATGTAATCTGTTAGGCTATAAGAATGTATTATGTGGGGCAGCTGCTCTGCAGGTGAGCTGGACTGTAACTGTGTGAAGGAGTGAATAATATATTTGTCATCATCGTAGGTCAGGTGTATTGCAGAAAGACATGTAATAATCTTGACCGTTTCTGAAAACAAAAATAAACAACATGACAAATTAAATTTCAAAAGTAAAGTTAAAAGAAAATAATAAACTAGAAAATTCCAGAAGAAATGTTGACAGTGTGCCTACTACTCAGTGCACATCCGAATAACACTGGCTAACAGTAAATCTGCTGTTTGACACGGCCTACAGTAAAGAGTCTCCATGATAGGAGGAGGAGTTTGTTTGGTTAGTGAGTCCACACGGCAAAATAATATCATCACCAGAGAGATAAAAGACTGGCGAACGCATTGATGTGGTTTGTATGTTTGTGGTGTCAAATATATGCGACACAGAGCAGGTAACAAAAAGGGAACCAGAGCGAAAAGTTTAAGTCCGGTGGATTCCATAGGTACGTGTCTGCGGCCGGCACAAATTTTCCCACATTTTAACCAACCATGATGTATGAAGAGTGAAAACTATAGGGGAGAGAGCAATTTGTTTGGAAATGTTTTGGAGAATTGTACTGCAGCTTCACCCTCTGTCCTCCCCTCTGGCTCTTAATATTCCGTCCCCATACACGCACATTGGAAAATCTGAAACGGTCTGAAAATTGGACGATACATAAACTTTGATTTGGTAGAAACCGTGCTTGATATCAGAATGCCCATTCAGCCCATTAAAGGCCAAAGTCTTGTCTTCGGTTTAAACTTTTAATTATATTTCTACATTAAAGTATGACGAATCGGTATGGCCCCAAAGAGGGGTGGTTTTGAGCTATGTTAAGCGATTTCCCAAAGATTTCCCATTAAAGTCAATGTGAAATTTTGCGCAGTTTTTTGTTGATTTTGTGAAAACCTCGCTGCAAATCTCTTAGAAAAGTCATAGCACGCCATTCCTGATCATTACACACGTTTTGATGTATTTCATGTGCATGTAGTGACAACGCGCCGTGAATAGTAGAGGGACGGAAATGTGGAGGAAGATGAAGAATAATAAATATGGGGATAATAGTCATTGTGCCGATTGCTGCTATTGCAGCACATTGGCACACTGAATTCTAATACAGACGTGTATACATGCAACACCTTTTTGAAGCTGAAATTTTGAAATGTAATTTGTCTTTAAAATAAGTCAAAAAAGCAGTGACTATAGACAAGCGTAGCAGCAGTACATGCTGTACAAAATGAGCTCAGATGTTCTGATGTAATTCATATAAACAAAAATTAGTAAAACTCTACAACCCCCCCCCCCCCCTTGCTTTAAGTAGGAATATCTCTTATGTTTAGCTTTATAAGATTGTGAATATTATTTAGTCGTGGCTATCCCCATAAACCCAGTATACAAGAAATTAAAATCAATGAGGTTCGGGCAAGACAACATGTTTACATCCCTAAAAAATAATTTCAAGTATTCCCCTCTACCTGAGAGCTATTTGCAGGAAAACACCCACATTAAGCAGCACCCTGGTTTAAACATGCAACCACAGCAAATTAGCCCTTTATACTTGTAAAAGACCTTTTTCACCGAAGACATTTTGACTTGTCACCGTAGGAAAGAACAGGTCTAAATAATGTAATTAATGATGGCTGCATTGCATTCCTCTGCTTTGATTTCAGGGTCCTGGTATTGTGCATGCTGGCTTACTGTCACTCTCACTGGAACACTTGAACACAACAGCACCTTCATTAGTGGTATAAGTAACAGGCTTTTCCTACTATAATGAAGTCAAAATGTCATATCACACTAAACCAGTAGTATAAAAGCCTCAAATTTCTACAGAGTCAAAGTTACATTGATAAAATACAACAATTAAGACAGATCCCATGATGGGATTTTTGTTTATTGCGTAGTTATGTTCTTTATGAATACATACATTTCAGTGGCATGTCCAGACTTTTTATTACTGGGGTGGCCCAAGTATGATTGGGCACACACAAACAATTAACAGATAATAGACCTACCAATCACAACACAGTGGGAACACACAAATAATATAAAGCTTCCTTAACAAAGAAAGTGTAGCTCCAACAGTAGGCCACATACATAATAAAACAATGCATGTTCAAAAAACAATCACAGTATGAATTACCAACAAAATAAAAATAACAAAACCTGTGTGGACAAAATATTATGCCAAACTTAAAATCTACATACAATACAACATAATATAAAGTAAGGTTCTGGCTCTGACCAGGCAGATTGTTAAATAGAACTACCAATCAATCTACATACAATAAAACAACAAAATATAAAGTAAGGTTCTGGCGCTGACCAGGCAGATGGGTTAACAGACCTACCAATCAACAAATACAAATCAACAAATGTTAAAGTATGTTTTGTCAAGTTAAACAAAAAATATAAAAAGTGCTAGATTAATGGTCTTCAACCAATTAAGTCGTCAAAAAGAAAGTGTAGCTCCAAAAGTCAGCCACATACAAAAGAAAACAATGCACATTCCAAAACACAAACACAGTATTAAGTATTAACACAAGTAAAATAAGTCTGTGTGAACAAAATCGTGTGGAAAAACATTGTGCCAAAATTAAAATCTTCAATACAAAAAAAATATGAACTAAAGTCCCACTTCTGACAGGGAAGATAAATAGACCTACCAATCACAAGACATGTTTAATAATGTTAATGTAAAGTCAAAAAAAGAAAAAATCAAAATTATTGAGTGCTACATTATTGGTTATCAACAGGTTAAGTCTTTAAAAAAAATTGTTGCTCTAAAGGTAGGCTTCTTGCACAATAAAACAATGCACATTCAAAATACAATCACAATATAAAGTACAAACAAAATGAAAATAAATAAGCCTGTGAAGACAAAATACCATAATGACAAAAAGGTACAATACTTAAAATCTACACATGATACAACAATTCAGATGACCACTCCCTGATACATTTTAAGCTGGCAAACAATTTACTACGGCAAAACCATGTCCTTATGGAGAACTTGTGTCCACAATCAATCACATTTCTCACACGAGAACAGAAGATATAAATTCCATTTTTCAACATTACCCTTATCTAGTCAATAATATTTAACAATGTGTGTTTAATAATGTTAATGTGAAGTAATAACAAAAAATAATAGTTGAATGCTAGATTAACGGTTCTTAACTGGGATCTGGGAGATCCAGGCCTCCTTGATTTCTTTTTCTTAATTTAAATGAGCAATAGTTTCACTGTGATTTGTACTTGTAGATACATTTATAGCAGACAGTTAGGTTAACAAAAACAAACCAACAAAAGTGGATAACAAATGTTAAAAAAGATTATATTGCATAAAAAGAATATAAAAACAAACATACAGCTAGACCTACAGCATTGGACTTTGACCCTGCAGTCTGTCTTACATGTCATTTGTTTTTATGAGGTGTGTTTTTTCCATCACAGTGGCTGCCACCCTATTTTTTCACTTTGTACACTTCATGAGTCACTGCTTGTTTATACACTTAACTAATATATTATATTTGCACTTGCAGATAAATGAATAGGAGAAGGTTTGGCAAGTTACCACATCCAACAACAAAATCAAAAAACAAAAACTCCTTAAAGTGGATGACAAATGTTTACAAAAGATTAAATGGCATAAAATAATATAAAAACAAATACAGCTAGACCTACAGCATTGGAATTTGACACTGCAGTCTGTCTCACTTATCGTTTGATCATGTTTTTATGAGGTGTGTTTGAAATTCCATCACAGTGAGTCACTGGATACCACACCTATTTTCACGCTGTACATTTCATGTCTCAGTGCTTGTGTTGTACTTTTGTGTCTAATCAACTACCGTAGTTTTCATATTGGACGTTATATGCCAGGAGTCCATTAATCGCAAAACCAAGTTAGAAAGAAACCTTTTCTCTACTGAAACCATGTCGTATTCCACCAATAAGTACAGGATGAACAGGGATTTTCAGAGTGCCACAATTGGCAAACACCTGTCCTTCCTCGATAAATCCACTGACTCGATGAAGGCGGCTTGTGATTTGCTGTTGTCGCCATTCCACCAAAGTTGTGCCAAGATATCACAAGGAATTTTAAATGTCCCATCCAATTTACGTTTAGAAATAACCCTATCAAGTCCTTCTCCTTTTCCTAAGTAGAAGTGGGCAATAGTGCTTCGCTTTCTAAAAAAAAATGACAGATGTTTGCGGGATGAGTTTCGAATTGCAGTCACATAGGTCCCAATATCAGTGTTGTTCTCAATTGGACTTGGCCAGAATAACAGCAGAGCCAGGTAGTACGGGTCTAGGAAGGGATACCCCAGTCCTACATCTTGCAGTGTTTTGCCGGTCTGTCTGTGTTTGTGAATGAATGCTCAGCCAGCCAGTGCCTCACTATATTGGTGTTGTGCACAGCTATACTATCTTTACCTTTATCAAATTGCCTGGAAATGACACTAGGCTTCCACAGTATAACCATACAGAACTCTACAAACATCAGACTGCTTGCTTGTAACTCAAAATTTCTCAGTTCTTGGCTGAGATGGGCGACATAGCGCTGCATAAATTCTCCAGCGGTTAGTGGACATTTAGCTAGCAGCTTAATCCTGACAAAACACCATAACACCAAAATTGAAAACTGAAGAACGAATATTCAGATCCAGCCCTACTATATTATATATGCACTTGGAGATAAATGAATAGAAGTCTGTTTGGCGAATGTGCCGTATCTGCATCAGACAACAAAAACAAAAACTGAAAAAGTGATGACTTTTTTAAATTAAAAATGTAATGGCATAAAAAGAATATAACATATAATAACATACCAATGCAGCTAGACCTACAGGATTGGAATTTAACCCTGCAATCAGTCTTATTATTTGCGCAATGTGCTTTTAGGAGGTGTGTTTTGAAATTCCATCATAGTGAATCACTAGATACCACACCTATTTTTTCACACTGTACAGTTCATGTCTTAGCTCTTGTGATTCTCTTGTGTGCAATCAACTACCCTAGGTTTTTAACCTGACACGCCAGACGTTTTATTAACACAGAACCATCTCTGAAGCCATCCTTGGAAACTGTCTGGAAAAGGTCATGTCTACCTAAACCATGCCCGTAGCTGCCAGTGGCCCCTCACGTGACGCTGATTGTTTGAACAGCTGGTTGTTCTGACACAAACGCCTTACTTAAAGTCTGACAAGATGGATTTTCACATGATATGTGATCCTGCGATTTTGCGTGCTATGGTGATATCGTGAGAATCTAGCTTACCTTGCAAGGTAACTAGTTTTCATACTGGATGTCATAAGCAAGGGGTCCATTGATAGCAAAACCAAGGTAGAAAGAAACCTTTTCTGTGCTGAAACCACTTCTAATGCCAGCAATGAGAGCTGGACGCACAGGGATTTTCAGTTTTCCATAATTGGCAAACACCTCTCCTTGCTCAATGGTTCCGCTGACTCGATGAAGACTGTTGATAATTGCCTTGTCTTTAAATATATCTCCATTCCGCCAACGTTGTGCCAAGGTATCACGGCGAATATCTTTAAAACTCACATCTAGCTTGAGTTTAGAGACAAGCCTCTTGAGTCCCTCTTCTTTTCCCAAGAAGAGGTGGGCAACAGTGCTCCTATTTCGAAACAATGAAGTCAAGCGCTTGCTACATGAGTTTCGGATTGCTCTCACATATGACACAATTTCTGTGTTTTCCTGCCTAGGACTTGGCCAGAATAACAGCAGAGCCAGGTAGTATGGGTCTGGGAAGGGATACCTAAGTCCTACATCTTGCAGAGTTTTCAAAAGTAGGGCAGACAGGTGGCTTTGGCTCTGTACATGTTTAGATTTTGGTTTTAAAAGGTAAAGAACTATGTTTGACACAATGTGATTGATTGTTTCCTTTGTCTTTTGTTTTTGGTTGATAAATTGTTGTTGTTGTTGTAAGAATGCATAGCATTCTGTGATCCTCTCAATCTCTTCGGCAGGTCTGTCCAAATGCTGAAGAATCCCTGCAAATGTATCTGCTTGCTTCTCTTCAAGAAACAATCTTCGGTCTTCAATATCGATTTTCAAATTAAGATTAGGATTGTTTTGCCGTTCTTTTTTTATTTCTGCAGGTGCCGTGCAAAAATGAGTTACATACTGTTTAAAAAGACCACAGACGGTCCAACGATCCTTTGAATCATATTCTGATTTGTTCGCTTTTATGTATGTGAAGTAACAGTCAAGAAGTTCAAATGTCTCTTTTACTTCAGTTTTCAGACTGAGGAGGAACGGTTCATGCTCTTTGATGATCTCAACATATCTGTTGTTGATCTCATTCTCTTCTTTATGCACGCTGGTGATTGGGATTGCGTTTTGCAGGAAACTCTGGAAGTACTTCTTCCTCATCGGATCACTTTTCTCAAAGAACGGCAATCTGCTCAATATCTCAAAGACCAGGAAAGCAATTTCCAGCACACCCACATAGCCAGACACATTATATGACTTTCTTTGGTAGTCTTCTGATTGATTATCAGCAGTTTCCTTCTCTGGTTCATCCTCTGTATTTGCCAGCTCTTGAGCCCTTTTAAACGCTCTGATAGCGTTATCTGCTGTTTTAATGTTTGTGTTTAAGTCTTCTGGATTGCGTGATGTCTCCTGCTTTTCTCTTTTGTTGTTAGATGTTAAATTGCTTCTGTGAATCTGCCCAATTGTGTCCAATGTGAATGGATTTTCGTTTATCATCTTGGCTTTTTCAGCCCATTTCACAGCCTCTGAAAAGTCACGCTCATTGATGTACAAATATCTTGCCAGTGCCTGAGGAATAGATGCACTTGTCTCAAACCTTGATGATGCTTTCTCAAAGATGTCTTTGACAGTTTGTCTCCCTCGCTGTTTGTGGATTTTGTCTATGAGAGGAGAAAATGGCTCTCTATCACCTCCATTTTTTATGCGCTGCCTTTCAATCAACATTTGCTTAATTGAGAGCCTTTCTTTTAGAAATCCAACACTGAAGAACAGATCACAGTGAAGAATATCCATTGTTATATCACTTACTTTCCAGCTGTACCTTCTCTCCAACTCTTCCAGGCATGCCGATGCTATGCGGTGATGAAGGATTCGGATTCCTTTGTATCCTCCCCATTCTTCAACTCTTTCTTCAACAAGAAAGTTTGAATATGGCTCCATTCTGTCCATAACACTGTCACCTAGCCATTGAATCCTTTTAATCCCAAAAAAATCTTCACAGAGTGAGAGAGAGATTTCAGATGCTGCCACATAGGTGTTCAGTAACGCTAGAAAGGCAAAGAGTTGGGCCTTCTTTGAGCTTACATCAAAGTTCTCCAATGTGTAACGGGCAAGATCATCAATGTACTTTTTGTCAAAGTTGCTCTTCATGATCATGAAGCTGTAAAAGTTTTCAGGTTTTTCATGAGTTTCTTTGAGCTCTTTGAGTTTCTTTTCAAACTCTTTCCGTTCTTCTGGTGTCAATGAAGAAGTTATGTATTGACTCTGTGTTGGGTCATGCTGTCTGTATTGCTTCTTTGGGCTATGGACACGAACACAGTTAAGGATGATGACTTTGCAGTTTGGTTCATTATCCACATTTATTTTTAAGCTATCTTCTATTGCAGCTTTATGTATGCAGCTCACAAGATCTTGAGGATTCTCGGTTTCTTTTAAATCATCGACTAACAGCAAAACTCGAGATGGTTTCTCACTTTCAAGTTTCATGAGCTTTCTGACTTGCATGGCAACTTCTGTTTTTGGCAGTGTGTTGTCTTTCAGCACAGCACACCTAAACTCATGACGTAGATCCCACATCAGATGCATTGCTAAGGTGCTACCACCACAGCCTGGGTGGTGAAACAGATTGAGCAGAACACACATGTCTTTTGAATCTCTTAACTGAGACCTAATCATCCTCTTGACAGTTTTATATTTATCCCGCTTGACAAATGGCTTGTCTTTGTCTTTGTCACAGAAGTAGAAGTTCCACCATTTGACTTTGCCTCCTCTGTAGAATTCTTCCTCAACTTTGATTCTGAAGTCATGAAACTCTGGACTGTTTTCATCGTAAATGTTTTCACACTGATTCAGACATAATATATCTAGAGCTGTCAATAAGTCTTCGTCCTTCTGCTTTAGAACAACAAAACTGGAGTCAGAAGAGGGGAGCAGCCTTCCAGATGACTGATTGAATGGTCCCAGTGCCATTACTGTTCCATTGACCTCGCTGAGGGTCAGCTCATATATAGATCGTGGGTCGATGTCAGACTCACACTTTTCTTGTATCAGCTCCCTCCATTTTTCATACGTGCTCCGAGATCCACAAATAGTGATGATGCTTTCCTCTTCAGTGTGTTTTATGAAGGCCTTGTAGATGTCAAAGATTGGGTCTTTCTCAGTGTCCACAGGTGAAAGTAGAAGGAATATGATTAGACATTTTCCATGGAGAAGAACTTCAGGGTTGCAAATGAAGGAAACCAACTGCTCTACATCTCTGCAAGTTTTCCTCAACCAGTTCTTGTAATCTAACTCCTTGTTTGAGTCACTGTCAAGGTCATTTCTGCCATTGCAGAAAACCCAGCTGGTCTGTTTGTAGAGGTTAAGGTTCTTAATCACTGAGTCAGTCTGTCCTTGATATTGTGATGGGATGTGCTTATTGGCCACCCTTGATTCACTGTAGGAATGACACAGTCCACCTGGCGCAACAGAGCTGGGGTCAAAGTCTAACACACAGAACAGTTTCAGCTTATTCAGAAACTGGAGATACTGCAATTGTTCTGGACTGCTCTTGTTCACAACAACAACAAATCTGCCATAGTTGTCCAGTGAGTTCCCACCACAAGTTAACAAATTATTTAGTTTGTCTCCCTGGTTTGCTTCTTTCTTCAAAATGTCTTTTGAGAGACACGGCTGGTTCAGTTGACCTGTATGAACAGTAAAATAAATGCTTTATTAAAAGAAAACACACAAAACACATTTTAGGTTAAGGCTGGTGGCAAATCCTATTAAAAAGTTGGTATTTTTTTTTATGTTTAGTAATATCGTAGAACAGCTGGTCGCTGTAGTTTTTATTAAACAAACAGGAGAAATTTGTTTGGGACTGTTTTCAGCGGCCGTTTAATCTACCATCTTGGTGCTCTTGTGAGTATTTGGGCAGCAGGAAGGTGTGTGTGGGATTGACTCAAAATATACTACAGTGTTCATGGTAATTTACACAGGTAGAAGTTATAGGCTTTGATTACTTAGGTAATTCTTGTTTGTTGAATCAATTCATTCACTGGTTTTGGGATTAGTTGACAGTAATTTCAAACATTTAATAAAATGTGAGTCAGCATGTGACAGAAAACTTAAAATAATGCAGATTATAAGCAAAATACTAACTAAAAAATATAATGTTTAGGCCATGTTGTTGCAACTAGACTATTTGAATATATTTTTACGTTGACTTACCCATCCTGTTTTCCAGCTGAAGAGCAAGTTCACGATCGATATTTCGTAAAATGTCTAGTGTGACTCGTAAAGCCTCCTTCTCTCCATAGTGTTCAGTCATTAATTTAGCGGTGTCCATAGTGTCCTTGCCCTCCAGTTTACCTTTCGGAATTGATGTATTTGTGGATTTAGTGTATTCATGGAAATGAAATCTTTTTAGGTCGTCTTTTAAAAGGTTGTCAAGGGTTTTCTGGATCTCCACAGTGATCTTGGGTATGTCTGGTAGAACTGTGGTCTGCAGGAAGAAACGGATGTAAATTTAGTGTAAAGTTCAAACAGTAATCACTGTCTACATTTGTTGAAATCATGAGGGTTTGTTATGCCTTTGTGTTAAAAATGTAATGCACCAACAACTTAGTTTGTTGTTGTGAGTGTACTAATTAAATTGCTTTATTACCAGGCTGGATGCAATATTTTAAATACTTAGACATATAGAAGAACATATATACTTAACCACAACAGTTTCTTTTCTCCTGGCCCCCAAGTCCTTTGGCTTTGGCAGCTGCATTTCCTTCTTCTCTGAAGCTTCTTTAAATGGCAGCTGAGACTTTTCAAATTCTTTTCCCACCATTTGGTCTGTTTTTGATTCTGGTTGTTTGGTTTCTATGGCCTGAGCCAGACTCAGTTCAGGTTGAGTGGGGTTTGGAGCTTCTGTTTGATCCGTGCTGGTGTGAACGATGGGTTGCAGTGTCGGTTCTGGCTTCTCGTTCAAATGATGGAGTTCTGCCAAAATCTTTACAGCAGGACCATTTTTCACTTCCAGGTCCAGAAAATCCTGCTTCTTGAAGCAAACAAGGCAATCTCCGGACACATCTTCTTCTTCGAGACGTTCTGCATATTTGCTATAGACCTTCACATGCTGCAGTAACCACTGGGTCACTTGCTCCTTTGTCCAGTTTTTCACATATGCTGGGAACTGTGACTCATGTTGTGATCCTTTTTTCAGACTTTCTAGATAAGATGTGATTTTTACAGCAGGACCGTGTTTTATACCCATATCCAATATGTCTGTCTTTTTAAATTCTACTAAACTCTCTCCGGACACTTCTTCTTCACAGAATCTGTCTGCACAAGTCTCATGAACTTTGACCTCTGTCATCAGCCACAGGCGGACATCTTTCTCGGTCCATTTTTCAAAAGGCTGAGAGAGTGTCTTTGTTGTTGTCATTTTGGATCAACTAAAAATGAAACAGTCGAGTAAAACATTAAGATAACGAAAGGCAGTTATAAAGTATAAAGTCTTAAAAAAGATGTTAAAAGAAATGTCAGTGATATCAAATCATTGGCCTTTCAGTAGAAAATTAACAAAGAGCACTTGCAAGTAATTTATAATTCTACTGGTACCTGAAGATCATGTTTTATAATAAGTTATATTACTTTATAATAACTTATGTATTTCATTTCTTATTAATATTGTTCATAAACAATTATGTCAACACAGATTTACTATTCCAATTAAACTGCATTTCAGGGGGATTTATTCTGATTCTTTCTGATTTATTCGGATTGATTGGTCGCTGTGGTTGCTCGATTACAGCCAGGTGCAGATGCCAGCGGCGGGGTCTGATACTACCGCCGTTCGCACCCGCACTATGATTTGTGCTGGGTGGGTTCAGGTTGCTGTAGTCGCTGGCTGGGGGATAGCTGTGGCTGTGTCCCCGGGGGGGTAGCGGTGTGTGCTAGCTGGCCAACATAACATTAGATTAGTCGACTACCCATACAGCGTACACATACGTTAAGTGGCTAATTTAATTGTGGGTAAGCCAAGCGCTGTTATCCATAGTCAAATCAATCATACTTAAAATAACTTTATGAGCGTGTTGAATATTGTTGTAACATGTATGGTTTAGCCACCAAGCATGAGCCACTTGTCAACCTTGCACATAAGCTGGATCACTATTAAAATATGTAAATAATTAGGTCTCTTCTGTATTACTATTGAAAAATAGCATGTAATTTATGAAAAAATGACGTGGCAGAAAGAAATTCTGTATTAGAGTTATTGAGTATAATTCTGTTAGAAAAATTATGATACATACTTTTTCTCTTGTTATTTATTAAACTGATTGCATAGAATAATATTATACTGATTACTATTTTTTCTCTCTGTTAAATTAAATTAAGTTGTGGATGTGTGTGGATATTGTTAAAAAAAACAAAACACTGCTTGAACTCACAAGATCACATGGGAGCCACTGTTTTGTCCTTGTCCGAGCACGGTGTGATGCTGAGGAAAGAACAGGCGTTCCCTGACTAGATAAGGGAGATGTCATCGACTCTGACAAGATAACAACTGACGACATCAAACTCTGTATCATGATTGTATTACATTTCACTTGTTATTATAAAAAGCGGCTGTAGAGAGCTTTTCGTTAGGTCACTTCTGTGCTCATGCTGCGAGTACTGTAACTGCCTCCTTGTGTTCACAAGTAAAAATTAACTTTGATATAACTTCAGTGGTTCTGTCTATCCTTTTATAATGTAAATTATTCTTATAAATTCTTTGACATTGTATGATTTACAATTACTCTCTGAATCATCCACAGAGTTTTTTTTTTTTGCCAGCGTCTCTTCATTGTCTCTTCATTCTTTGCCCACAGAGCCAGCCCCACACTGATTAGGCAGGGTAAATTGGGATGAGCACACAATCCTACAACACTGTCTTTGGGGAAAATCTACGTCATCCACAAGCGACAGCAGTCGGCGGGGACGAGGCAGCCGGCAGCTGCCTTCAACCTCCTACCTAACAGTCGGCTCTATAGCCTAGTTTTTATTATACTAATAAAGTGTTTTTAAAAAAACCAAAGATACATTTTTACGTGTAAGTAAGTATTAGCCTCACGCTAATTTATCAAGACTAGGCCTACCGGCTAAACTAACGCTAGCTTCATGGCAACCTCTACACCTGGCGAGTCCCCACTCCCCCTCAGGATTTCCTCGTTGTTTAATAATACAAACAAAGAAATTGCTGACCTCAGGGAAGATGTTCGTCGGCTTTCCGAGGACTTAAAAACCAAAGATGCTTTGTTAACCGCCTGCTTGGACGTGGCTCATAATCAGTCGCTCCGGATCTCATCTCTCTCGGCGGCCTTCCAGGATACCGCGCCATGGGACCCAGCTGCCTGCCCACGCCCATCGTCCTGCTCGACACCGGTTATCAAGCCACCCTGGACTGAGGTGGTTTGCGGCCGAAAGAGAGCCTCGGGTAGGGGTCCATCGCCTCCTGCCCTCAGCCTCTCCAACCGCTTCAATGTCTTGTCGGAGTCGGAGCCGGTGGCGGCCAGTGCGGCTCACCGGGCTCGCCCCGCTTCAAAGCAGACTGACCAGCCGTCGTCACGGAAGACGATTGCTACCGCGCGGCGAAAGCTTCTGAGGGATGCGGTAGTCAGACGGTTCAGTGGCCTACACTGCCTGGATCGGCCAGATGACAACGTTCCTCAAAAACAATCCCCACAACCGAACGGTAAGCAATCTTCCTCTTCTTTTCCCTGCCCATCTGAAACCGACACTGACTGTTTTGCTCCCGTCACCGGCTATCCACACCCCCCCACTCCTCGTCCGCTCTTCCCCCTAACCACAGTAATTATTGGGGACTCCATCACTAGAGACCTACGGTTTCATAATGCTGTCACACACTGTTTTCCTGGAGCCAAAGTTGCAGACATCCTGGCTAAAGTTATGGACCTGATACCCTCATTTCCGACCTCTATCAAACGCATCGTGGTCCATTGTGGACATAACGACATGTCCACTCGGATTCAGGAGTGTGAGCGCACAAGGCGAGACTTTACCACTCTCATTGAGGCTTTAAAAAGCACTGGGAAGTCGGTTTTTATTTCGGGCCCACTTCCATCTCTAGGTCGCGGATCATGCCTCTTTAGTAGACTACTCTCCCTTAACACCTGGCTCCAGCTCACATGCAGCATTCACAAGATAGGTTTTATTGACAACTTCAATCTGTTTTGGGAACGTGGCTCCCTGTTCAGCAGAGATGGGATTCATCCCAATACACGCGGAAGCCAGATGCTACGTGGAAATTTGCACCACGCCCTGCATACCCAGACCTCTGATTGACTGTTTACATCCCGTAAACACTCCCACAAGCACACTGACCAGACACACTCTCCCAAAGTTAATAATCAGAGATACAGCGCTACACGCCCCTCTGTGCTCCCTTCAGAGCAATCACCCATTCATAATCCCATAACCACCGTGTCTGTCCCCCGACTGAGACCGATTAAACAAAACACTAACAAAAGAGGTGCTATACTAAACAACCTAATTGGAATTAAAACAACCACTGCAACGATAGAACAGAATAGGAAAATCAAATGTGGACTATTAAATATTAGATCTCTGTCATCGAAAGCATTATTGGTAAACAAATTGATATCAGATAACCACATTGATTTATTCTGCCTCACCGAAACCTGGCTGGGCCATGACGAATATGTTAGTTTAAACGAAGCCACTCCTCCCAGTCATAATAATACCCAAATTCCACGAGGCTCAGGCCGAGGAGGGGGAGTTGCAGCCATATTTGACTCGAGCCTGTTAATTAATCCTAAACCTAAACTAAATTATAACTCGTTTGAAAGCCTTGTTCTTAATCTTCAACACCCAACATGGAAAACAGTACAGCCAATTATATTCGTTGTTGTTTACCGAGCACCAGGTCCATATTCTGAGTTTTTATCTGAATTCTCAGAGTTTTTATCATGCGTAGTCCTTCAATCAGACAAAGATGACAGCAATAGCCTTAGTACTGCTTTCAATTCACTGCTAGATTCTATTGGTTTCAGTCAGAGGGTGCATAAGGCCACGCACTGTTTTAACCACACCCTCGACCTTGTGCTAGAATATGGCATCAAAATTGACGATTTAATAGTATTTCCGCAGAATCCTTTATTATCAGACCATTTTTTAATAACTTTCGAATTCCTACTACCAGACTATACGAAATTAAATAAAAGTTTCTACACTAGATGCTTATCTGACAGTGCTGTAGCTAAATTTAAGGAAGATATTCCAACAGCACTTAACTCAATGTCATGCCTTAATATAACAGAGGACCGTTATGTTAACTTTAGTCCCTCCCAACTTGATAACTTTGTAGACGCTGCTACGGCCTGCCTACGGACTACTTTAGACTTGGTTGCTCCTATCAAAAAGAAGATGATGAAGGAAAGGAAACTAGCACCTTGGTATAACTCCCAAACTTGCAAATTAAAACAAATCTCACGAAAACTTGAAAGTAAATGGCGTTCCACCAAACTGGAAGAATCTCGCGTAGATTGGCAAGATAAAAAATTAAAATTAAAAAATTATAGGAGGGCCCTCAGAAATGCCAGATCAGACTACTACTCAATACTAATAGAAGAAAATCAGAACAACCCAAGGTTTCTTTTCAGCACTGTAGCCAGGCTGTCAAAGAGTCATAGCTCTGTTGAGCCATCTATTCCTATAGCTCTGAGCAGTGATGACTTCATGACCTTTTTTAATGATAAAATTATAACAATTAGAGAAAAAATTCATCACCTTCTGCCCACAGCTTTTAACGGCTCACCATTGGGCGCAGGAGGGCTAGAGAGAACAATAAGACCTAATACTTATTTAGACGGCTTTTATCCTTTAGACCTCCAACAATTAATGTTAAGGGTCTCTTCAGCTAAGCCAACTACCTGTCTCTTAGACCCCATTCCAACGAGGCTACTTAAAGAAGCACTACCCGTGGTCAATACCACATTACTAGATACGATCAATATGTCCTTATTAACGGGTCACGTACCGCAGTCTTTTAAAGTAGCTGTTATGAAACCTATTCTGAAAAAACCCGCCCTCGACCCTGAGGTCTTAGCCAACTATAGACCTATATCTAACCTCCCCTTTCTCTCCAAAATCCTTGAGAAGGTAGTCGCTAATCAATTGTGTGACTTTCTGCATAGAAATAGTCTTTTTGAAGACTTTCAGTCAGGATTTAGAAAGCATCATAGCACAGAGACGGCACTGGTGAAAATCACTAACGACCTTCTAACTGCTGCTGACAAAGGACTTGTCTCCATACTTGTCTTATTGGACCTTAGTGCTGCATTCGACACTATTGACCATACCATCCTCTTACAGAGACTGGAACATTTAGTTGGCATTAAAGGAATCGCACTAAGCTGGTTTAAGTCCTATTTTTCTGAGCGATCCCAATTTGTTAATATTAACGATAAACCATCCAAATACGCTAAAGTTAGCCATGGCGTTCCTCAAGGCTCAGTGCTTGGACCAATTCTATTCTCTTTATATATGCTTCCTCTAGGCAATATTGTTAGGAAACACTCAATTAACTTTCACTGTTACGCAGACGACACCCAATTATATCTGTCAATTAAGCCAGACGAAAGCGGTCAATTAGCTAAATTTCAAGCGTGCATTAAAGATATAAAATCCTGGATGACCCACAATTTTCTGATGTTAAACTCAAACAAAACGGAAGTTATTGTGCTGGGACCCAAGCACCACCGAACTTCATTATCTAAAGATATAGCTACCCTAGATGGTATTGCCCTGGCCTCCAGCACTACCGTCAGAAATCTAGGAGTCATTTTTGACCAGGATCTATCCTTTAACGCCCACTTAAAACAAACCTCTAGAACAGCCTTTTTCCATCTTCGCAACATTGCCAAAATCAGGAACATCCTCTCGCAAAACGATGCTGAAAAACTAGTCCATGCATTCGTTACTTCCAGGCTGGACTACTGTAATTCTTTACTATCAGGCTGCTCAAATAAGTCCCTCAAGACCCTCCAGCTGATCCAGAATGCTGCAGCACGTGTTCTGACAAGAACTAACAAAAGAGATCACATTTCTCCTGTATTAGCTTCTCTGCATTGGCTTCCTGTAAAATCCAGGATTGAATTTAAAATCCTTCTCCTGATCTACAAAGCACTAAATGGTCAAGCACCATCATACATAGAAGAGCTCTTAGTACCTTATTGTCCCACTAGAGCACTGCGCTCCCAGAACTCAGAGCTACTTGTGGTTCCTAGAGTCTCTAAAAGTAGAATGGGAGCCAGAGCCTTCAGCTACCAGGCTCCTCTCCTGTGGAACCAGCTCCCAACTTGGGTTCGGGGGGCTGACACCGTCGCCACATTTAAGAATAAACTGAAAACCATCATCTTTGATAAAGCTTATAGTTAGGGAGTGAGGAGTTGCAGCATAGTAGAGTAGAGGGAGGCAGGAAGTACAAGCCCGTTCCGGCAGGGGAGAGTACGAGCCCGGTCCAGGGCCCCTCTCTTTAGCCTGCCTCTCTTAGTTATGCTATTATAACTCTAGACTGCTGTCGGAAGCTCCTTCCAAGGACACAATGAGCTGCTCCCTCCTCTCTCTTTTCACTTGTCTCCTTTTGTGTGCATCTTAGTCCCAGAAATGCCTGTTACTAACCTAGCTCTGGGGAGTTTTCTCCCCGGAGTCCCTATGCTTCTTCTTCACCCAGAACATCGCCTTGGAATTGGGTGGCACCTACACCGGGGTCCTGGGTGCAGCTGACGCTATGGACTTACTACACCCTGCTACGCTCTGCGATTCCCCGCAGTGTCCAACTGCGTCCTGCCGCGTCCACCCAGGCTGCTGTGCCACACTACACCCCGTAACGCCCTGCTGTGCCCTACTATGACATGAACTACTACGACTACCATTGTGATCACTGTTCCACTATCTTTATTATGACTATTATTGCCACCATTCACCACTCCCCCAACTGGTGCCATCAGACACCGCCTACCAAGAGTCTGGGTCTGTCCGAGGTTTCTTCCTAACAACAAAGGGAGTTTTTCCTTGCCACTGTCGCAATAGCTACTGCTAATGCTTGCTCTTGAGGCAACCACTGTAATAGTTGGGGCTTCGTAAACTACAGAGTTTGGTCTAGACCTACTCTATCTGTAAAGTGTCTCGAGATAACTCTTGTTATGATTTGATACTATAAATAAAATTGAATTGAATTGAAATTGAATTGAATTGTTTGATTGTCTATTTTCTGTATCAATGTTAAGTGGCTAACTAAGTTGCTGACTAAGCAGATCAGGTAACCCTCCCTTTATTACCAAGTATTAACCTGGTAATTACCTGGTAATAATATTACATTATTAGGTAACTACCACTGGTAATAAGTAGGTAATTATAGAAAAAACTACAGCTGAAGTACGAGGTAAAACCGCAAGTATTACTCGTCAATTCACCAAAGTACCATGTAGTTCTGACAGGTTTAGCTTGGTAATAATTCAGATAAAATTGTGTACTTCCTTTGAAAATAGGCAACTAATTCTAAGTTCCTTAATACCCCCTCAATTACCCAGCTTTATTACGAATTTAGTTATCTGGGGTTTATTTTGTAACAGACCAAGTTTGGGTGAGTACTTTCTTTGAATTTAGAAAGTACTTTCCAATTAATTACTTAGTTTTGTAAAGTTATCATTCATGGCTATATGAGCTTTATTTGATTTACCTTAGAAAATATGAAACATTACATCAGTTACTTACCTGGTAACACCCACTGGGTGGACAGTTTATGTCTTAGTAGTCAAGATAGAAAATCTTCATAAGTACTGGCTATTTTCTTGTAAATATGTTCACAATTTATTCAGTACGTAGGCGGAAAATAAAATGTAAAATTATGTCTTGTTTGTTTGCAGGTTGTTACCAGGATACCTATCCAGGTAACAACATATCCTATTTGTTTATACAAATGCCTACCCAGCAGCTGGCATAGTATCCTGGTTAAAATTCAAAATGTGAGATTACGAGGAAGTCATTGTTCAGTTTTTACATACAAAAATTCTCTTTCAAACATACAAAGAATGAGCAGACAGTGAATTTCTCACCTTTTGATGTTCCTGTACACCTCATCAGACTTGATTTTGGCTGCTGGTCTTCTCTCCTGGAAGATGAGAGGTGTGATATTATTGTGAACAGAAATTTAACTGACCAGTCATCTACTTACTGAAATGTTGCTGAGATGAATACTGCACTACGCACTAAGAGTTACACCTCCTGAGTCCTGTGATGTCTTTACGTCAGTGATCGCCAACACACCTATCCCTGAAAGTTTGGCCCATCCCTGTCACACCACTTTCGTGACAAGTGAGAATGTAATAGACCAACATGCCTGCACCGTCCTTTGTTCTTGTACTCTATTGAATACAAAAATTCAAACCGGCATCTTTATAACATGAGTTTATTACAATACAACTAAGAACACGACTGCCACAAAACCTGATGAAATCTTAAAAAGAAAAGAAACAAAACAAGAAAGTGTATTATAAAAGTGTAAACAAGGGGATTACTTAAACAGTTTAATTGCATGCTTTTCTTTTTCCTGTAGTCTGTGCTTGTCAGCCACCACCCATTCTGATAGATAGCGAGGGGTTTGGACACTACACTTACATTTTTGTGGTAATGTACAGTCATGTCTACATCTGAATAGTGTCAGAATACTGTGTTTTACTCTACCTCTACCTTTACTTCACCGACTGATACATTGAGCCATTTCCTGCCAGAATCTTCAAAATTAATAACCAATAGCAGTGCAAAAGCTTATTTCAAGAATGAGCAGCCAGTGAATTTCTCACCTTTTGATGTTCCTGTATGTCTTATCAGACTTGATTTTGGCTGCTGGTTCTCCTGGAGAGGTGTGATGTTATTCTGAACACGAACTGACCAGTCATCTATTTACTAAAATCTTTGCTGAGATAAATACTGCACCACGCACTATAAGTTATACCCGTGCTGTCTTTACCTGAGTGATCGTCAACAGCTATCCCTGAAACTTCAGCTACTTCCCCGTTGCACCATTTCCATGACAAGGAAGAATGTAATAGACCAACATGTTTCCACCCTCTCTTATAACACTAAACAAACAGGATAAAGGCAGAATCTAATCTTTCTATTGCTCTTTGGTTCACCAAACAACTGAATGGTACAAGACAGCCACCCTGTGGACATCAATGGGACAAACTTAGTTTTTGGTGCCTGCAAACATCAATGTGGCTGAACACAAGTGGAGAATAATGTTTTGACCATCTGGTTAATGCAGCAGTCAAGGCATTGTATATATGTGCACTACCGGTCAAAAGTTTGGGGTCACTTAGAAATTTTAATTCCACTCCATTACAGACAGAATACCAGCTGAGATCAGTTGCATTGTTTTTTTAATCAGGGCAGCAGTTTTCAGATTACATTATGTGCTTACATATTTGCAAAAGGGTTCTCACCTGTTGAAGAAAGAAGTGGCAGATCTTTAATGCAATATCTACATTGCCCATTATCAGCAACCATTCATCCAATGTTCCAAAGGCACATTCTGTTTACTAATCTGATATCATTTTAAAAGCACATAAAACATTGGAGAACTCTTTTGCAATTATGAAAGCACATAATGTAATCTGAAAACTGCTGCCCTGGTTAAAAAAGCAATGCAACTGATCTCAGCTGGTATTCTGTCTATAATGGAGTGGAATGGAAATTTCTAAGTGACCCCAAACTTTTGACCGGTAGTGTATATACTGCATATTGTTTCAATAGAACTGAACTTACCATTAAGTCATTAATTATATATGTTTTCTGTTGCTATAAAAACAACTGAACCTGTATGAAATAGAGTTTGAACCACCTTATGAATGCTACCTGTTAGAAAATAGCACTAGTGGCTGTGTTGGGGATTTGCTCCAGGTGAGAGGATGAAATATGATCTAGGAAGTCCAGTTTGAGAAAAACATCCGTGATGCATGTTGATCAGAAACCAAAATACAGCACAGCGGTTTATAATGACAGACTTTTACAACTCTGGGAAGTTATAACTGCAGAAATCATTTTATTTTCCGTCGTGACAATCACAAGGTAAACATTAGCTACAGGTTATAAAGTAATCTTCCAGGAATGTGCCTTGGCATGTATTTGATTAGTCATCACAGTCAGCTGCCAGTTGTTATTGCATTGCTTTGTGAAAGAACTTTGGCCATGCCAGCTGCGTGTCTGTACGGGTATTGTTGGTCCAACATTTTGGTCCAGGCCGAAATATCTATGAGATGGATTGTAGTGTGAAAGTTTGTACAGTTAAAATCAATCAATGAGTCTCATTCTGTTTGTCTGCCACTGCAGTATTAGGATAACTAGTCAAAGCAGGATGGTAAATGTATTTTGACATTTACGAAACAAAGACAGCATCGTTTCTTTTTTTTACGCTTTGTTTTGGACGGTGACCCTGAGTTCTCCGTGTTCTCCTCACTTTCAGCAGAACTTGTGTCACTCTGCTTCGTTCCTGTGTAAACAAAATAATGAATACATTAATGTTTAAGTTACTGTAATGATAAGAAAGCAAACCAATAGTTATAGCCAGGCAAAAAACGTTTCTGAAAATATAATCATAACATTTCATCTATGTTGATTTTGTAGTGGCGGCCCGCCATGGCAAAATTTCTGCTGCCACAGTATCAGAAATAGGGCAGACGCACAATGTAGTCGCAGTCGCCTTTTAAATGATCCTGCCGACATAATGCACCGCTCCCATTGCAATTTAACAACAAGTAGAACTATTCAGAGGTTATTGGGCCCGTCCAGTTTAACTCCACATACTGTTGTGTTGATGGAGTTTATTGTCAAAACGTTCGCTTTCTTCCAAGTCTAATTGGACAACGTTCAACTTGTCAGTTCTGTCAGCTCATCGTCCTGATGTCAAACATCTGGAAACATTAAAACGGTAAGTGAGTCAGTGTAATATAATATAAATTGGAAATAGTCTATAGATTTGTGTTGCAGCGAAGTGTCCGAAGTGTTCCGTATTTAGGAATATTTGATTTTGAACAGCTAAAGGATAAGTTGCACGTTTCTTACCATCGTCACTGTCAAGCTGAGAAGCAAGATCACGCTGATCAATCTTTTGGAGAATATCCCGTGTGACTGATAACGCATTTTCACGTCCATAGTATTCGGCCATTAATGTAGCGATGTCCTTGGCGTCCTTATCCTCCAGTTTGCTCCGAGGAATGGGTTCAAGGCCTTTCGCCTTGTGATTATTGAGGCGGAATTTAAAAGATTTTAGTTGTTTTTCCCCAAGTCTATCCAGGGTGGTTTTAATTACCACAGTTGGGTTCTGCAGAAACAGAACAGGAGAAATTAGTTGGACAGGTTCCTTTCATATCTGTTTATGCATTTTAGCTATTGAATTGCTTCTGCTTGGCACATATTACTTAGTTTACATGCTTTTAATTAAACTAGAAATACAATGACAGCAATATTTAGGGTTTCGTGACTTCATGTGTGCTTTTGTTATACTCAAAAGACACATCAGCAGGCAGTATGTTGTATTCCTAAAGGCTGTTTTATGCTTCTGCGTCAACTCCACGCCGTAGCTACGGTGTCGCTCCTACGGCGTCGTGACCCTTTCGGAGTTCTGCGTCGGGGTTGCTTTGCATCGCGGTGCATTTCACCGCCATAACGCTAGAGGGGTGTCGCCTATGTCTGTGTCACTCACCACCGAAACGGTTCTCAGAATGGTAAACCCCATAGACCTTCATGCTAAAATATTAATCTTATTTGTTTGGCCTTTTCTTGCTTAGATTTTGTAAAAAGTATCAAGAAATAGGCACAGTAAAATCCATTGACTTAGTTGCTGTTACCAGAAAATAAGTGTGAGGTTATTTGCGAGGTGTCTGCCAGCCAGTTTGTGTTATGTTAGCAAGCTAACTTTAGCACAACTGCCCACAAAGTACTGCTTGCTGGCGAAGTGCTAATTTCAAAACTTACTGACATATACGTACACACTTTACAAACGGATAACCCCGTCATTGTAACCAAAATATGTCTGAGTTTATTTGCAAAGCTTATGTCAGTGAACTAGCATGTTGCTACTCCCCACAGTAGGCTGCTTCAAACACCGACTGTCAATACACAGGACCAGTTGACCAATTACAGTCCTTGCGGTCTGCGCCACCTCGACACGAAGTTACAAATTATTGGAGGTGCATGTCGAGCTACGGCGGAGGGCTCGGAGAGGGGTTCGCGGCGACACAGAGGGGTCTGCGGTGGTACGCCGTTGATGCGACGCAGAAGCATAAATCAGCCTTAAGTCTAATATATCTTTTTTGCAGGAAATTACAACTTCTCCTCTCTTTACTTTAATGAACCTTTCTGCTCTACTCTAATGATCAATAGTTGCCTTTCAATATTATCATCATTTTGCTGTTAAACTGTTGTCTTTTTGTTTTTTTTTGTGTTCATTTTGTTCTGTTTTTGTTTTTCTGATTGTACAGCACTTTGTTCAACTGTTGTTGTTTTTAAATGTGCTCTATGAATAAATTTGGAACTTTGACCTCTGTCATCAGCCTGTTGTGGATGTCCACTTCGATGCGTGTTTCAATGTCATCTTCGTCTTTTGTTGATGTTTCAATGACGACTTCTTCTTTAGTCCATGTTTTGATCTCAGCTGGTGGCTCAGTTGTTGACTGGCTCATTTTGCATCAACTAAAAATTAAACAAAGAAACAGAAAAGCATGAAAGACGGGCTGATGGGACAACATGGCTGAAGTCGCATATACTGCAATATGGCAAAATAATATTAATCATCTCCTGCTTGCTCTGGAATGCCACACATTTGATGAGGAGCTGGAAATTCTCTATTTTCTTGAATCTTTTGGTTGTGGGCAGTGATGTCCATTCATTGCTGCTCAATACATTGGAAGCTCGGGGACGTGGTTAATTTTTTTTTTCATTAATTTTCATTTTTCCCCGATCATCAGAATCAGTTTTATTGGCCAAGTATACTTACATCCACAAGGAATTTGACTTCGGTAGGTGTTAACTCGCTATACATAGACAAATAATAATATTGACACATACTGTACAATAGAGAAAACAATATACATATAGGCACATATCAACATAATATACAAAAATACAAATATACAAATAAGACATAATATCAAGACAAGTACACATGGAGTGGGATGTAAAGTGCAAAAAGTAATAGTGCAAAGTAGTGTCCAAGATGCATCACCGTATCATAAATGACGTTATCGTTCTCTTGCCCACGTTGGAGAATGCTTATTGAATGATCTGAATGTGCCGTTGGCCATGATATTATTTTTTATAAATAATAGCCTCTACTTTCAGTCTAAACTTTAACTCCTCCATGCCACTCTCCATGATGTGTTCATACATTGTAAATACAGATAAAATATAAAAACAATTACTTCAGTAAATTTAACTTTTCAAATTTTTCAGTAAAAATTGACTTCGGGCAAGTACAGTGTTTTTTCATCCACAGGCCCGACCGGGAAAGTGAAAAAAAAACGTAACATTGAACCCTGATGTTTTTAACTTCCAACGTCAAAATAGTCATCTTGGACCCACAACCCATTCAGAATACAATCACTCCTGTTGCTTTTGCATTGTTTTTTCTTTTCGTCATTTACGGGTCGACATAATTCAACTGCCCACCCCCCCATCTGTGGACTTTATGGCTTTATAACAACCTAACTGACAATATTTCCTCTATTGCTTCTAACAAAGGAGGGGCCAGGGCTTGGTCATTTAAACGTACATTTGCTGAAGTGACCAATTCTGTCATTTTCATTGGTAAGAAAAAAGCCAAGAACGAGCCAAATGTGTTCCTACTCCTTCCATTTTATAATGGATGCTTTGGAAGTTGACTTGTGTGAACTTGGGATAGACTAGTATTCCAGCATGCGTTTCACACCAATCATTAGGGCCAAGTTTATTGTCATACAACGTTGTATTTTTTATATTATACTTGTTGTACGTGTCCTTATTGCACCGTGGGTCAGAGAGAAAGTATGTCTGGCATGTATTGCAAAATTGACAATAAAGTTGACTTCACTTGACTTGAACGTATCAAGTCAAATCTTCAAATCATAAAGTCCAATCATAGATTTGCTGCAAAGTCCATGCACTGAATGGATGGTGATGAAAATGTATGATAAAATATTTTGATCATCCTCCTCGTTGGAACACACTGCAATTTTAACCTATCACGTCACACTGTGTGTAAATATGTCCAAATTAGAGTCACTGAATAATATGTTAATGACACAACAGCGGGAGAAGATTAAATAAAACCAGCTGGATGAAATGAACAGCCCTGATAATGATAACAAACAATGCAGTGAAGACAGCAGTGCTGTGATTGAGTAGGATGATAGAGGGTTGCTGCTATTGCTGCCTTTTAAACCGATGCTGAAGACACTAATGCTAAGGCAGTTGTCATTCTTACAGACTGACAAACATCAACTGACTCCTTTGTTGAATCAGTTGTCACCTTCTCCTTAATCTGCTGGTATGGGTCCATTACTGTAAAACAAAAAACTCCCTTTCCAGGTTAATTAAGGTGAGCAGCTGCATCACAGGTTCTAAGCAGAAAGGCCTGGAGGAACTTTATCAGAAGCAGATGCTAAGAAGGGTTGAATCTATCCTGTCAGTTCTCATCCCTTACAGGCTGAATTTCAGATGTTGCCATCTGGATCACGCTTTAAACTCTCAAAACTCAGAACCAACCGAACACTCTTTTGTACCTGCAGCCACTCTACTTCTTAATTCTATAAATAACCATAGATAACTTATTTACTTACTATTTATTGATTGTTGATTGTTTTTTATTGTTTTTAACTATGCCTGCAAGGTAGGCAATCTCTGTATTGTGTGTGTGAGATTGTGTGTGATTTGTACTATACTATCTGCTGCACAACAAACTGCCCCATTGGGGGACAAATAAAGTAACTTGAACTTGAATCCAGGAAAAAAAATCGAGCTTAAATCGGAAGAATAAATATTCAGGTTCAAGTCACTTCCTTTTTCAGAGAATCATCCCAATTTTTTCTTCCAGGAGTGAAGCAACTTGGTAGAAAGATACACTGCAGTACGTTTTAACAAACAACCAGAATAATAACATCAGGTTATTCAGCTAACGTGCCAACAGTTCAATACAAAGTAAGAAGTAGTGGAAACATTGCTCACCTTCAGGCCAGGCTCCCCTTACCCGAACTTCATCAGTGATGCAGCAAAATGATTTGATATTCAAGCTTCAGCTGTGATAAAAGAATTGCTCATACAGAAACAGAAAGACTTTTAGAAGTTTTTACAAGTCTTTACAACTTTTTCTTGTTGATTATTTACATCCACACACAATACATCACGTCGTCAACCCCTAAAACTATTTTAATTTAGAAAGAGATAACCCCAATTAAATCGTCACTCATGAATGTAACAGTAGCCAATTTTTGCAACAAATGAAACTAAAGTCAGATAAAGGTGTGTCTATAAAAACCTAAGAACACCAACAAACGTAGTAAAGGCACTTTGGACCAACGTTTATGATACTAAATTCAGCCACAGTTCCAATATAATATATATAAATGAGTTACAAGTTGTTATTGCTCTCCCATGTGTAGTATAAAACAGAGTGTACAGTCAGGCAAATTTTAACTTTTTTCGACATACTATACTTTGACTTCTTTGTGAATTTGAACGTATTCTACTATGACTTTTTTTCGACATAAATTTGGGGCTTGTATTTGACAAATGACTTTTTTCGACATACTATACTATGACTTTTTCTTGTTTTAACATTCTATACTATGACTTTTTCTTGTTTTAACATACTATACTATGACTTTTTCTTGTTTTAACATACTATACTATGACTTTTTTCTTGTTTTAACATACTATACTATGACTTTTTCTTGTTTTAACATACTATACTATGACTTTTTCTTGTTTTAACATACTATACTATGACTTTTTCTTGTTTTAACATACTATACTATGACTTTTTCTTGTTTTAACATACTATACTATGACTTTTCAGATTTTTTTTTCGACTTACATGAGTTTTTTTTAAAACTTTTTTTCAACATACTATACTAAGACTTTTTTCTTGTTTTAACATACTATACTATGACTTTTTCTTGTTTTAACATACTATACTATGACTTTTTTATGTCCCGTCCATCCCCCCCCCCCCGACATACTATTTTAGATTAGAGGTTATAAAGGGAACTTTCCTCTTCAGGAGAAAATTGGATTAATTATTGAAATCATCACAACTCCTTAAAAATAGTTCATAGACAAACATGAAACAAAGCTGGAAACTGAAACACTTAATTAAGATAGTTTTAATTGTCATGGAAATTCAATTGCAATTAATTTAAAATTATTTCAGTGGCACTGTCCGGCCTCCACAAACTACTGCAGTACATTCTTACATCAGTTGTTTTTTTTATCACTGGCCACCAGATACATTCAGTCACTACATTTTAAATACATCATCCATTATTATTATTACAGTATGAACACGTATATGTTAACATACGCAGCTGTTAATCAGTGATGCCCTTCTTTTTTTGTCTGACTGTATTTTAAACCAGAGCCCTGAGTCATCATGCTGCATTCACTTCACCCGGGAATAATCATACTTATTAGTTCACAGTAGTACAGTTAGTAAACAAGTATTTAAATCCATCAAAATGCAATGATGGTAGTTAGCTTTTCCACAGAAATAATGAACAGATTTTTTGTATTTCCAGACTGACAAACTACGATTGCAGAGAATAATATTCCACCTGAAATCTGAGCTAATCACGCTGCTGTATCAGTAAGAAGCTCTGGGCCGTTTATCGAGCATTTAAGGGTAATAAATCAGCCACAAACTGAGGGAAACATGGCCCTAATTTTAGGACTCTGAAAAATTAAGTTATATAATTTTAATCAACTTTTCTAAACTTGTGAAATGACTTCTATCTGTGCTGATATTTAGGAGCGCTACAGATGGCATTCAGGCAGAAAGATGCTGTTTTCAAAAGACCTTTTTTTTGGCAATATCTTAATAATTTTTCTGTTTTCATGCCGTTCTTGCAACCTCACAAAACAAAAAGTAAAATGTAGCTTGGATACGATAATTACAACCGTCTGTCTGCAGTAATAAATCAAACTTCGACTGACTTCTCATGGGTTAACAAGATGTGTTTTTCAGCTCTTATCTTAACCCTTTGTGTTGTTGTGTTGTCTTCCCGTCGACCTGCAACTTTGTGTTTTTCTGGGTCGAAATTTCAACATTTTGTTGTTCTTTTTCTACACTTTTCTCGACGTTTTTGTCGATTTTATTCCAATTTATTTGTCATTTTTTTGGCGTTTTTTTAATTATGTGTTTGTCAATTTTTAAACAAGTTTTTGGTCGCTTTTTCCGATGTTGTTTTTCACTTTTTTTTGTCACCTTTGGCGATGTTTTTTTGGGTAAGTTTTTTTTTTTCAGCGTAAAAAAAAAAAAATCTTTTGTCATAGTTCTGATATAGAAAGTTGTTGTAAACGGGTCAAATTTGACCCGAGGACAACAGGAGGTTTAATCAATCAATTTCAATCTACGTTCGATCTCACGTTCTATTTTCTTCCGTTTTTACACAAGTAAATACTGTGCTTGGGATCTGCGAACCTACACTCAGTACTGTCCCTGAACGCATCAGGACGGCTGCTTCTGCTGTGCGACTCTGCAGACTATGGGTTTACAGCTTCTCAAATAAACGCAGATTAATTCACAGGAAGTTATGGAAGAAAACCTGCTTTTTCATGCAACTGGCTTAACTTGTTGAAGGAGCTATATTTTATACATAACGCATTCAATTAATAAACAGAAATATATCATTGCTCGCAGCTCACAAGTTAACATGAGGTGTACTTGAAAGAGGAGATGAATTAAATGTTTTAGCAGCGATGAGATAGGCAGTGTTAAGCGATGTGATTGGACAGATATTTATTAAATTAAGCCTAAAAGTTTATAAGTTTTTTTATGTATTCTGTGTTTACTTACAGCTGATTGCAATGGGTTATAAAGTTAATATGTGAGCTGTATTGAATACTTTTAGCTGAAGTACAGTAGATAGCTCGGTTACTTATGTGCCCGTCCTTGTCATGCTTTTATGCTACATAAAAAAGTGGTTATTTTATATTTTGTTTTAGCTGCTTCTAAGATACAGGCCCAGATTTAGATTTTTTTTCCCCACGGGAAGTGAATGCAGCATTTTTACAACCAACTCACATTAAACAAAAGAACTAAAAAAAATGTGAAAGGTGCTCGATGGTGTTTTAAGCCCTCAACGTCGCCTTCCAGGCAGCTAACCCTCACCTTAACCCTAAAAATAACCATTGCCGCGCTGCCTGGAAGGCGGCGTTGGGGGCTAACAACACCAAACACCGTGAAATGTCCGCCCGCCCTGACAGTGTCCTCTCCGATCAAACGTCAATGCTAGCTGTTGTCATGGTTACTTTATTATAATTTTAACTACGAGGCGGTCTTCAGCTCCGTCCTGTCGGCCTGCAGCGAGCGAGAGCGGCCTAGCTGAGGATTTTGTGGTACGGGTGGAGCGGGAGGGACGAGGTGAACGCTCTGATGTCGGTGATGAGCGTGGCGTCCTGCGAGGCGGACGGCAGGAAGGTCAGCTCGCTCACTTCCCCGTAGGATGAGGAGGGAGGGTTGTCGGGGCTTTCTGGGCCGCAGCCGGCGCTCGGCTCTGGTGGATCGTTCTCCTCCACCCCGAAACCAACAACCTGACGCAGACAGAGAGAGAAAAACAAATGTGTTAAAGGTTCTTTACTTTCTGCTTTTTAGAGCTTTTTGTAAGCCAGTATTTTCCCTCCCTCGGATTTGAGTCTAAATATTTTTTTTACTTTTAAAAGGATCGTAGCGTTCGTTTGTTGGTAACACTTTACTTGAAGGTATCGACATAATCGTGACATGACACTGTCATAACTATGACATGAAACTGTCACGAACGTGTCATTAATGTTATAAACAAGTCATGAACGTTTAATGACTTCTGTCATTAGTGTCATTCGGTTTTTGTCATGACAAGTTGACATTGTTTGGGTTGTCTTGGTTATGACAACTTGACATTAATCAAAGTGACATTACCAGAAGTCGTCTTGGTCATGACAAGTTGACATTACATTTGTTTGGGATGTCTTCGTAACATAATGTCATCCTGTTTAATGTCAAGTTGTCTTAATAAGGATACTCCAAAGAAATGTAATGTCAAGTTGTCATGACAAAGACATCTTCTGGTAAG
>NC_050183.1:13740269-13742769 GCF_008315115.2 Sander lucioperca
AACCAGTCGGGAGAAGAGCAAAAACATCTTTTCCTCCGAGAAAAGCCTCCAGTGTCGTCTTTTGCTCTTCTTTCAATGAAGGAATACTTTCTAATTCTGATAAAACTTGCGCGATAGCTACGCTCATCTCATCCGTGGAAGCCGCCACGTTGTTTAGACTGAACAGTCGCTTCTCGTTGCGTCACACCTAAACCCGCCTCAAAGCCAACGCTGATTGGTCGGTCGTTTGGGGAACGGCTCCAAATTTTCTCTGTCTCAAGATGCCAGACTGATCTGCGAGTGGAAAACTGGAGCTCGCCAGATCAGGACGGTCTTCGGCCGAACCCAAAAAATCTGGATTCGGTGCATCCCTACTTATTTTACATTGAAACAGCCTCGGTAAACCTGTAAATCACCATTGAATCCTCTTATCTGTGAAATAAGCATGTGTCCCGTTTCAACTCCACCCCTCAAAGAACCGCAATCGAAAGGTATTATCAGGGTTGTTAAAGTCCAAACGATGCCCAGCTCTGGTTCTGAGTGACACTGACCCGAGGGTTTCCTTCGTCCTGAGGAAGTCGAAGCACGGCTCCTCCATGTGCATCTGAAGAGAGACGGACACGAGGCAAAGTAAGGACAGTTCTACGGAAACATAACGGACTCACATCCACCGACAGACATGTGACATATATATATATATATATATATATATATATATTAGGGGTGGTACAGTTCACAAAATCCACGGTTCGGTTCGTATCACGGTTTTAGGGTCACGGTTTTCGGTTCTTGTTATTTTTTCTTTTAATCTTTAACACTCCAGAAATATACTTCAGCATATGATATATATAGCTTAATTATCCACAATGTAGGATACAGTATTAAATAATTATATCGTTATATCATGTAATCATGCACAAACTGAATCTGACTTGACTTTAAGCACATTATTGGGGCCATCTCTGAGGAAAGCTAGCTGAGATGTTGATACAGCAAAAGGGAAGACATTGATGATTTCAACATGCTTTTCATTTATTTGGCAAAAAAAGGAGAATGTGTATTGCCATCTACACAAACTTTTGTGCCTTTTTAGCACATTAAGATTGAAATATTACAGAATATCAATTGAAATAACTTGCATTTTCAATATATATATATATATGTTATATTCGTGGCGGTTTGGTGTTTAGTCGCTAGTGTAAAAACACTCACCACCATCAGCTCCATCAGAGCGTGTTCTCGGAGGTTCTTCAGCCCCGACTGCAACACAAACAAACAAAGGGAAGAAGTATTCAGATCCTTCATTACTTCTCTAAAAGTACTAATACCACACTGTTAAAATACCCTTCTACAAGTAAAAGTCCTGCATTAAAAATGTTACTTCGGTAAAAATGTGTAAATATCATCAGGAAAATGTAGTTAAAGTTTTAAAAGTAAATAAAAATACTCAAGTTTTAGAAAGTGTAAACGATCCAAACTGTTGTTTGTTTCACTTTTCTCTCTCTGTGTCTGTCTGTCTCTCTCTTTCTTTCTGTCTCTCTCTCTCTGTCTGTCTGTCTTTCTGTCTCTCTCTGTCTGTCTGTCTGTCTGTCTGTCTGTCTCTCTCTCTCTTTCTTTCTTTCTTTTAGTCTCTCCAAACAGTTGTGTGTTTAATGGTCTGATCATCTCAGCTGGACTTCTAGGCTGTTATATGGCTAGCTACATGTGTGTGTGTGTGTGTGTGTGCAGTAATCTGAATGTGTAAAGTAACTAGTAACTAAAGCTGTAACAGATGAATGTAGTGGAGTAACTAAAGTACAATATTTCTCTCTGAAATGTAGCGGAGTAGAAGTACAAAGTGGCATGAAAAGAAAAGACTCAAGTAAAGTACAAGTACCTCAACATTTGGACTGAAGTACAGTACTGGAGTACATGTACTTAGTTACATTCCAGCTCTGTGAAAGATGGCGAGTGAGTGTGAATGTGTGCGGGTTCGGAGGCGTGACGGGCGTCCTACCTGGTAGTAGACGGTGACCTCAGAGTTGGCGTCTCCTTTGTTGAGAGATTTGACTTTACAGAGATGATGTTTGTGAGGCAGCTCCACCACCCGGAACAACACGGGGACCTCTGCTGACAGAGGCTGGAACTGCAGCTTACTGCAGAGAGACAGACAGAGAGAGAGACAGACAGGCAAAGAGACAGACAGCCAGGCAGGCAAAGAGAGAGACAAACAGAGCGAGAGACAGACAAGCAGAGAGACGGAAGGAAGAAACACACAGGCAGAGAGAGAGAGAGAGAGAGAGAGAGAGAGAGGGAGGCAGACAGACAGACAGGCAGAGAGAGATAGAGAGGCAGACAGACAGTCAGAGAGAGAGAGGCAGACAGACATGCAGAGAGACAGGCAGGCAGAGAGCGAGAGAGAGGCAGACAGACAGAGAGAGACAGACAGACAGGCAGAGAGAGCGAGAGAGAGAGGCAGACAAACAGAAAGAGAGACAGACACACAGACAGGCAGAGAGTCAAACCGAGAGAGAGACAAGCA
>NC_050183.1:13752769-13757769 GCF_008315115.2 Sander lucioperca
GTCCCTATACGCAAATATCATAAATGATAGGGAACCCAGCAACGGCCATGATGAGCTTCTCCTCCTTTTTCTCTGAACTAATGTTTTGGTAGGAACCAAAGTTTACATCGTATGTTTCTCTGGAATCAGCCAGCGTGAAGGACGTCTATATTCTGATTGGTTGCCGCTGAACCGCGTCATAGCTCATTACCATAAAGTTGACCTACTTTCAACTTTCTGATTGACGCTCTGGTCGCTCAAAACGCCCAAAACGTGACGCCGACAGATTTGCCGCTCCTTGCAGCTGAGAGAAGCAGCTTCCATTGAAAATGAATGACTTCCTGTATCGTTAGAAGATCAAGTCGGCGGCGGTGTGGACGTACAGTTAGTCTTCCAGAGTCGCGGCCAAAGCCGATTCCAAAGACCGCTGTTCGCCAGCAGCAGCAGCCATCTTCTTTGTTTTCAAGTAGCAGGGAATTCACGCGGAACCGTCGCAACTCTGCCGTCTTTATGTTAAGCCCCGCCCACCGACTCTATACACGATGTGATTGGCCTGACCAGAGTTTGGTTTTTCCAGCTCTCAAGCCGACTTGACGACCCTGGCTGCAAATTACATTTGCTGCCGCTAGGGTGGTCTAGATTTCTAGGCTAGCATATCAATTTAGGTTCACAAAAAATGTTGGCCCGCCTAGTTGTGCGCCACACCCAAAAAGATGGATTAATTACCCGAACACTCAAAGCTTTTCCAGAAAGAAGCAGAGAGTTTTCATATTCAGGCTGTGAAACAGGTTGCTGTGAGTCGGCTTCGTGGAAGCCTCCTTAAAAAATGTAACCATTCATTCTCTGATGGCTAAGGGACTTTTTTACTGGTTTTTTTGGGGCTTTATGTCGACCAAACTGTAAGAGAGGAGACACACCGAGCTGATAATCGGCCGTCTGACAGTCTGGCGAGGTCAGTGACTCGAGTCTGTTCGGTGTGTTCCGTGCCGTCGTCCGTTGGAGGAGCCGTCGGCCTTCATTTTGGCCGACCTGACATGTTCAGTCAGAGACAGGACAGTCGGGACTCACCCGGAAATGGGGAGCGGATGAGCCGCTCAAAATCTGACGGAAATCTTTTAAACTGACCTTTGTTGATCTGAAATGAAGACAGATTCAGCAACTGCACGGCCTATTTCTCGCTTAAAATTAGGGCTGAACGATTAATTGCATTTGCGATAATATCGCGATATGTTAAAACGCGATTTCCTAATCGCAAAGGCTGCGATTTGGTCACATGACTCGCGAGAGCAAATCAGTCTGCACTCCGCAGAGAAAGCATCAACTTAGCACGCTAACGCTACGCCGTACCTTGAGCAGATTTCTGTCATTCAAACAACTCTGAGTTGTAGTTTAAAACTTTTACAGCCATTTTAATAAAATGAAGGGTTTTATTCTGGTTCGAGTCCATACGTGCAGTTAATGGATACAGACACGCAGAACTGAAGGCTCGGTTGGCAACTAGCTCTGATTAGCGGTTAGCGGTTAGCTCCGGTTAGCGGTTAGCTCCGTTATAAAGATATGAGTGGAGGAGCTGCCACTGAGAGGGGTAACAACCAGACTCTGATAAATGACGTTCGGGGAGCTTTCACAGCAGCGTGGCCGCGGTGTTTCAACAGTTTTATTAGTACAGTTAATCCCACGGCAAGAACACCAGCAACTAGCTAACGTAACAATAGCCTCTCTGAACAAGAACACCAGCAACATGCTAACGTAACGATAGCCTCTCTGAACAAGTGCACACGGCAGCACGCAACTTCACGAGGGGGAGGGGCTGGAGGCAGCTCCTCTCTGTGCACTGTAAAAAATTACACTGTTGTGTGTGTGTGTGTGTGTGTGTGTATATACTATATTTTTACTTTTTTAACTGTGTAGTGTGTAATTGTGTGTTCATACTATAAAATGATTTATTGTTTGTCTTTGCTGAATAATACAGAAGACAAAGCTTAAAAAAAAAAATCGAATCGCAATATTTGGGAAAAAAATCGCAATTAGATTATTTTCAAAAATCATTCAGCCCTACTTAAAATGTTTTCAGAAACACGTTTCGGTGAACTATTGTAGTCCAATACGAGATCGTATTCTGAACGAGCCGCCATGACACTGCTGTGAATTTCCGGAGAAAAAAAGACCCACGTGACGTGTTCGTCCAATCAGCTGCCGGTTTTCATTTTCTGGCAAATAATCAGACTGTTAATGGAAACAATACAGAGCAGCGCCGCCTGCTGCTATGGAGACGTATTACGTTTCGCGCACGCACAGAGCATACGCTCAAGTCGGCGTCTCCTCAGTGTGTTCTGAGGCACTTTTTGGACCTCGGGGACCCGACTGATCAGTCCGACTGGCTTTACTGCCGACGGTCGGCCGTCTTTTTGGTGTGTCACCACCTTGTGTGAGAGGACTATATGAGACATGCAATAATACTACAGGTGTGACGAGATCTCCCGAGATTAAAATGTGACGAGACTTCTCGTCGAGGTAAAAAAAGAAATTGCGATATCGGTCACAAGTGCAGATCAGCAGCCAGTAGACGGAGTCTGACCTGGGTGGTCTTATAATACGTCTGGCTTTGAAGAGGAGTCTGGCTTGGACCTCTAAATTAGCAGAGAGGATCCCCTGCCCCAAAGTTGACTCTGAGTTCACTTTTGCAGAGCGGTAGCGGAGTTGCAAATTGTAAAAAGCTGCCGGTAAAACGCAGCTGGATCGATACGAACTGTGTGTTTATTTTGTCAAATTTGATGAAAACCAATTTATTTAAATATGTTTAAGTTATGACACAAATTCAATACTTTTAATACTGATTATGATCTATTGACTTACATGATGCTTTGGCTTAGGTTGTACTGATTTTAGGGATATGAAAACATTTGAAGATACTCCAGGAAATTACATCACAATAACACGAGAGAAAACACCAAAGTAGGCACTGGCGGAGCATTTCTATTGCAGAGTTTAAAGGGTTATAGATGTTTTTTTGTGCGGTGTGTCTGAGCTGCAGTACCTGCTCCTGATAGTGGAACTCGTTGGCTTCGATCTTCTGAATTTCGTCATAGATCCTGGAAAAGAACGAAGAACTTTGCTGAAATATGAGGAACAAACAAGGACAAAAATGTACAAATATCAGTGTGTTTATAATAGGGCTGTCAAAATAACGCGTTAATTTCGATTAATTAATCTGAGAAAAAATAACACGTTAAAAAAATTAACGCAGATTAATCCATTCCATATTGACGTTTGCATACAGACGAAAATCTGGTGCCACTGATACGTCTGCTCTTCTCTCTGATGCTCTGAAACAGACGATATAGGAAACACAAACACCGCTGCATGTGACGCTAGTTAACACTATACTCAACAGCAGCTAACGTTAGCCTACCGCTAGCTAGTTAACACTATACTCAACAGCAGCTAACGTTAGCCTACCGCTAGCTAGTTAACACTATACTCAACAGCAGCTAACGTTAGCCTACCGCTAGCTAGTTAACACTATACTCAACAGCAGCTAACGTTAGACTACCGCTAGCTAGTTAACACTATACTCAACAGCAGCTAACGTTAGCCTACTGCTAGCTAATTAACACTATACTCAACAGCAGCTAACGTTAGCCTACTGCTAGCTAGTTAACACTATACTCAACAGCAGCTAACGTTAGCCTACCGCTAGCTAGTTAACACTATACTCGACAGCAGCTAACGTTAGCCTACCGCTAGCTAATTAACACTATACTCAACAGCAGCTAACGTTAGCCTACTGCTAGCTAATTAACACTATACTCAACAGCAGCTAACGTTAGCCTACCGCTAGCTAGTTAACACTATACTCAACAGCAGCTAACGTTAGCCTACCGCTAGCTAGTTAACACTATACTCAACAGCAGCTAACGTTAGCCTACCGCTAGCTAGTTAACACTATACTCAACAGCAGCTAACGTTAGACACTATACTCGACAGCAGCTAACGTTAGCCTACCGCTAGCTAATTAACACTATACTCAACAGCAGCTAACGTTAGCCTACCGCTAGCTAGTTAACACTATACTCGACAGCAGCTAACGTTAGCCTACTGCTAGCTAGTTAACACTATACTCGACAGCAGCTAACGTTAGCCTACCGCTAGCTAGTTAACACTATACTCGACAGCAGCTAACGTTAGCCTACCGCTAGCTAGTTAACACTATACTCGACAGCAGCTAACGTTAGCCTACCGCTAGCTAGTTAACACTATACTCGACAGCAGCTAACGTTAGCCTACCGCTAGCTAGTTAACACTATACTCGACAGCAGCTAACGTTAGCCTACCGCTAGCTAGTTAACACTATACTCGACAGCAGCTAACGTTAGCCTACCGCTAGCTAGTTAACACTATACTCAACAGCAGCTAACGTTAGACTACCGCTAGCTAGTTAACACTATACTCAACAGCAGCTAACGTTAGCCTACCGCTAGCTAATTAACACTATACTCAACAGCAGCTAACGTTAGACTACTGCTAGCTAGTTAACACTATACTCAACAGCAGCTAACGTTAGCCTACTGCTAGCTAATTAACACTATACTCAACAGCAGCTAACGTTAGACTACTGCTAGCTAGTTAACACTATACTCAACAGCAGCTAACGTTAGCCTACTGCTAGCTAGTTAACACTATACTCGACAGCAGCTAACGTTAGACTACTGCTAGCTAGTTAACACTATACTCGACAGCAGCTAACGTTAGCCTACTGCTAGCTAGTTAACACTATACTCAACAGCAGCTAATGTTAGCCTACCGCTAGCTAGTTAACATTATACTCGACAGCAGCTAACGTTAGCCTACCGCTAGCTAGTAGCTGGATTAAACCCGGTTAAAATGCTGACAGCTAACGCTGAACGGTGTAAAGTGTGACTGTGTTTTACTGTAGAGGATTTAACACCAGTATGTAACAATCTGTAGCTGCTGTTGTCGGAAAAACACAGACGGTGCGTTCAATGAAACTGGTAAACTAC
>NC_050183.1:13770269-13807769 GCF_008315115.2 Sander lucioperca
GCTGCGGCTCCTTTAAGAGAGCTCAGTGTGTGTGTAAAGTGGGCAGAAGAGAGATAGAGAAAAGAGGAAGCAGACGTGTAGATGCGACCGGAGCAGAGTTGGTGGAATAAGTTTAAGTTTTGTACACAGTGTGTGCGGTGTCCGAGATTATCTCCAGACTGAAAACCAAGTTCATTCATCTGCTCACCAGAAACGGGATTTTAACCCCGACGTTATATAACGTCGGCCCTGGAGGTAACGAGCCTCCCCTGGTTTTCTGACCACGGTCGGAATCGAAGCGATCAGGAAAGGTTAACACACTGAACATTTTAAATTAAACAGATTATTAACGTGCGCTTGTTCCCCCGTGTGCGCTGATGCGCTCATCTGTTGACATTTCCGAATGCCTTCCATTTGCCTGTCGGGCTCGGGCCGGGTTCGGACGGAAAAATTCGGCCCCGATCCAGGCTCTATAACAGACTCAAACTAGCACTGGTCACTGCTGTTGTCTGAAAAACTACACAGACGGGACTAAATGTTGCGTTTACTGGTAAACTGGTAAACCTTGTGATGACTTATGACTGACTGCTATCTGTTGTGGAGTTTTCCTCACGTTACTCTGTCCTCTGGGGCTGTCTACATCTAAACTAAGCTGCGCGGTGCAGGGACTCTGATTGGCTCATGGAGGCACGTGATCAGAGAGCGGTTTACGGAGCGTTCTATGAACTGTGATCGATTTTGTGATCGTGGGAAGCCAAAATCGTGATCGTGATTAAAATTCGATCAATTGTGCAGCCATAGTTATGGTCCCGATGGTTTTGTCACTTTTTTTTCGACATTATTTAGTCACATTTTCCCGACGTTTCTGAAGCTTTTTTCCAAATTTTGTATGTCACTTTTTCCGATGTTTTTGTCTGTACTTTTCTGCGCTTTTTCATGGGACATTTTTTTGTCGTTTGTTGTTTTTTTTGTTGACATTTTTGTCACTTTTTTTTTTCAACGTTCTTTTAAAAAAGAAATTTCAAATGCTATAAAATTGAATAACCCACCCAAATTCAATGAAAGTAGCTGATCGTTTATTTTACTTGTGAAGAGCGTTGTATGGAACCATCCACGTTATTTTATTTTTTTGACAATTTGGTTGAATTTACCTGATGAAGGTCTGAGACCGAAACGTTGTATTTTCTAAATAAATAATTGCTTGCGTAATGGTCAGTGTGCAGAATTCTTTCTAAGCTCCTGATCTGCTACCTTTGGTCACATCCTACGCACCTGCCTGACAAAAGAGTGTGCAAAAAGCTTTCCTACGTTAAAAAAAAAACAAATTTCCGCTATAGAATCTTTTTCAAAAATGGGTCAAAATTGTCCTCGACTAAAGAACTTCTTAGTCGACTAACACTTATATGATTTTGTCGATTAATCGATTAGTTGATGTAATCGACAGAGCTGTGCTCTTTGAGAGGTGGTTAAGACTAGAAAAGCACAATATAAATGTAGTTAATTAACCATCTGTAAAACTGACTTTCTCCACAATTAATCCTGCAAAAGCACCACTTTAAATCTTGTGTTTACCAGAAATGTGCTCATAAGTTTCTTGGAAATGAGTAATTAAGCATAAATAAGCATAAAAAATGACTCATCAACTAAAGAAATCTTAGTCGACTAAGACCAAAACGACCGAAGAGGTGGCAGCCCTACAAATTCGACCCGAAGACAACAGGAGGGTAAAGAGAGAGTGTGTGTGTTGTTCTTACCCCAGCAGAATTTGCCCATAGGGTGTCCGGGTTTAGCCAAACTCCCAAACAGCATCTCTTTACGATGAGAGTCAGACGGCCTCGCTAACTGGTACTCTGAACAGGAAATGAGAAGGAGAGCCATGGAAGAAGACAATTAATAAAAAGTGTGTGACTTGCAGGTAGAGCTGTGCAATATATCGATATTATATCGATATCTCGTGATATGAGACTAGATGTCGTCTTAGATTTTGGATATCGTAATATGGCATAAATGTTGTCTTTTCCTGGTTTTAAAGGCTGCGTTGCAGTAAAGTGATGTCATTTTCTGAACTTACCAGACTGTTGTAGCTGTTGTATTATTTCCCTTTACCCACGTAGTCATTATATCAGTGATTTTCAACCACTGTGCCACTGAGAGTGTGATCACTAGTGTGCCGTGAGAGATCGTCCTGTGTGCCGTGGAAAATTATCCGATTTTACTTAATTGGTCCAACATTTTTTATTTTTTTTTAATTGAGTTACTGCAAATAATTTGCCATTGTTGCGCATCTGTGCCTGCAATGTGATGACTGGCAGATAAATTAAATACTATTCTGTGTCAGTAGGTGGTAGTATAGCGCGAGATCATCGACGTAAGCCTGCAACAGCGATGGATACATTTTTTAAAAAGGAAAAATGCAGATTCTGATCTTATTAGGCTACAATGTGTCATTTTGTAACATTTTTGGTTGTTTTTTTTTAATGTAAAAAGTGTGCCGTCGCTCAAAAAAGGTTGAAAAACACTGCATTATATCAACATAACTGATGATTATTTATAGGGCTGAACGATTTTTGAAAATAATCTAATTGCGATTTTTTTCTCCCAAATATTACGATTGCGATTCGATATTCCACGCTGCTGTGAAAGCTCCCCAAACGTCATTTATCAGTCTGGTTGTTACCCCTCTCAGTGGCAGCTCCTCCACTCATATCTTTATAAAGGAGCTAGCTAACTGCTAACCGGAGCTAACCGCTAATCAGAGCTAATCGTTGCCAACCGAGCCTTCAGGTCTGCGTGCCTGTATCCATTAACATTAACAGAGTTGTTTGAATGACAGAAATCTGCTTCAGGTACGGCGTAGCGTTAGCGTGCTAAGTTGATGCTTTCTCTGCGGAGTGCAGACTGATTTGCTCTCGCGAGTCACGTGACCAAATCGCAGCCTTTGCGATTAGGAAATCGCGTTTTAACATATCGCGATATTATCGCAAATGCAATTAATCGTTCAGCCCTAATTATTTATCAAAAATCTTATTGTGTAAATATTTTGTGAAAGCACCAATAGTCAACCCTACAACATCGCTGCGGTATCGATATCGAGGTATTTGGTAAAAAATATCTTGATATTTGATTTTCTCCATATCGCCCAGCCCTACTTGCAGGGATGTAACAATACACTCAACTCACGATGCGATTCAGGATTTTAGGTTGACGTTGATACGTTTTTCTCAGGATTCTTTTAGCAGAATGAGCTGCAGACAAATGACTAAAAGACATCCCTTCATTTACATGTATAAACGGTGCAAAACAGACGTGTCCTCTGATCAAAAAGTGACACGGAAACTGTATTATCTTAAATGACAAAAATGTGATTCCTAAAACAAATCCCACATCAAAATAACTCAATAAATATACACAAATATCTGCAAATAAATAAACAAAGACGACGACGTGACATCTGAAGTCAAACAAGTGAAATCTGAAGTAGATTACGCTTACGTAGGACGTTTAAAAACTGCATCGCGATTCATTTTGTATCTCAACCTGTTGTAATCTTTCACATTTCAGTGGTTTTTCTAGGTTTGTGGAAGACTAAAGCCTGGTTCACACGGGACGAATTTAAAATTGTCGGCCGATTTTCCAATCCTGAGAGACTCCACACACGGCGATAAAAAAATCACGGGTCTAACAGTTTTGGTCGTACAGCGTGTGGTGCGCAGCACACGGCAAAATCAACGATCACACACGAACCGATTTGGCTCCCGAGCATTCCCAGGTCAGACGGGAAATCTCGCAAAATCCCTCGAGATCAAACGTGACTTCAGAGTAAACAATCATGGCGGACGAAGAGGATGCAGTGGCGATAGTTTGTAGTTTGTTTTTAACCGGAAAAAAACGTTATCAAAAGAAAAGGCGATGGTCAAAGAAGTGGAGACAACGCGATCATGGACTATACTTGCTCTACTTATCTCCGACGTCCACCGGACTTTCTGGTGCGCCGTGCCGCCGGCTGTTTTGATGTTGTTTCCCGGTGCTTTCCTCGCCGCCTCGTCACCTCGCTTTCTGATTGGCTACACGCCACAGTCCACACAAATCGGGCCAAAACAATCCAACATGTTGGATATCCCCGATTTGAGATGGGAGCGGTCCCGACGTCCTTCCGAGCAGACGAGAGCAGTCTTAACACACCACACACGGCAGGAACATCTGATCAGATTATTTTACCATAATCGGAGCATCCTTAAGATTGTCAGAAGGGGGGAATCGGGGCTAAAATCGGCCTAATTATCCTGCCGTGTGAACCAGACTTTAGGTGCACATATTTGGGGGGGGGGGGGGGGGTTTAGGTGTCCTCCCTCAAGACCCTGCATTTAAATCATCCTTTAACCGATGCACGGTTACATCCCTAGTGACTTTTTTTTTTAGTTCAGACCAGAACATGAGGAAGCATCGGGCAGATTAACAGAAGCACTGGTGCAGTTTTTAAGATGCTGATGCTGTGTGTGTGTGTGTGTGTGTGTGTGTGTGTGTGTGTGTGTGTGTGTGTGAGAGACTGTATGTGTGTGTGTGTGTGTGAGACTGTGTGTGTGAGACTGTGTGTGTGTGAGACTGTGTGTGTGTGAGACTGTGTGTGTGTGTGAGACTGTGTATGTGTGTGTGTGTGAGACTGTGTGTGTGTGTGTGTGTGTGTGAGACTGTGTGTGTGTGTGTGTGTGTGTGTGTGTGTGTGTGTGTGTGTGTGTGTGTGTGTGTGTGTGTGTGTGTGTGTGTGTGTGTGTGTGTGTGTGTGTGTGTGTGTGTGTGTGTGTGTGTGTGTGTGTGTGTGTGTGTGTGTGTGTGCAGGTGGGAGACAAAAGTGTCTGGTTTGAATGTCTGGGTTATGTGATAGTTAGTCTCACATTGCCAGACTCTGGCTACACCACAGATGCATTCTGGGATAGTAGAGAAAAAAACCCTCTCGGTTTCACATTGAGACCACATTTTAGTATATTAAAAATCTCAATTTTTAGTCATATAACATTCAAATTAGTTTTGTGTGTGTATGTGTCTGTTTGTGAGACTGTGTGTGTGTGTGTGTGTGTGTGTGTGTGTGTGTGTGTGTGTGTGTGTGTGTGTGTGTGTGTGTGTGTGTGTGTGTGATGTTGAGAGTGTCTGAGCACACCAACACTCACCGCTGTCCACAGCCTCCACCTCTCTGTCGATGGCGTCTTCTATCATCAGAGGACAGATGAAGAACTGAGCCCACCTGGAACAAATGAAATAAAAACGGTTCAGCGCCACTGACAGATAGTCACGATGTCATGAAAATGACGAGAAACTACAGCTGCTCGATTATGGGAGAGAAAAATCATTAATCGGGGTTATTTTCGTCAATATTGAAACCTGGATTATTTAACACTATTACTCACTGACTTTTGGAGAGATGTTGCATTTACTGAAGTTAAACAACAGTGTTTGTTGATGTTGGTTTCAACAGTGAAAACACCTTGAAACTTATTTTTATAAAGAACACAAGACAAAATGTGAGTTTTACTTGCGAAACGTAATGTGCAAAATAATTGTTTTTGTAACCCTTAGGAGCCGAAATTGTAATCGCAGTTTAAGTTTGATTAATTGCACAGTCCTACGTCTAACAAAGTTCAGCTCAGTGCTTAGTGTGTACATGAGAGAGAGCGAGAGAGACGGTGTCAGCGCTCAGAGCAAAGAATAAATCAGCAGTCAACTTGTTAAGTGGTAGTAAATGTACAGCACAGGTTTCAGTTTGGGTGGAGAGCAACTGCACAGACGGACTTATCGTCAATGGCACCATTTATTTTCAAGTATTACGGCTGTATGTTAAAATTGTAACAAATACGTAAATAATGTAATGTAATGTAATGCAATCAATGTGCACAAACGTATTTTTAACTGTCCGTCCACACCGCGGCCGACTTGATCTTCTAAAGATACAGGAAGTCATTCATTTTCAATGGAAGCTGCTTCTCTCAGCTGCAAGGAGCGGAAAATCTGTCGGCGTCGTGTTTTGGGCGTTTTGAGCGACCAGAGCATCAATCAGAAAGTTGAAAGTAGGTCAACTTTATGGTAATGAGCTATGATGCCGTTCAGCGGCAACCAATCAGAATATAGACGTCCTTCACGCTGGCTGATTCCAGAGAAACATACGATGTAAACTTTGGTTCCTACCAAAACATTAGTTCAGAGAAAAAGGAGGAGAAGCTCATCATGGCCGTTGCTGGGTTCCCTATCATTTATGATATTTGCGTATAGGGACCAGTTAACGTTACCTGCCGGTCACATGGTCTCTAAACAGTCCGCTCACGGTGAAGTCCTGCACGGATCAACAGCTGGCGGCTGCTCCCTCTGCCTGCACGCTGCTGCGGTTCAGCGGCTAACGAGCGAGCTAACTGCTAACAGACACCAACAACCAATACACATTCTGTCATTATATATGTCATTTATAAAAGGTTTCTAGTGTCAGTGTAGTGGCTGCTTGATCTTTTTCCATGATGAACATAGAATGCTGCTACGTCAGAGCGGCCAAAGCCTCAAACAGCTTCCCCGGACTTTTTGACCAGCGTCCTTGACCGGGCGGCCAGAGCTTCTTTGCAGCTCAAGTCGTCGGCGGTGTGGATGTACAGTTAGTCGCAGCCACGGTCAATCATAGACAACGGTGTGTCAGTGGTAACAGATGCTCCCGGCAACGTCGTGGTAAGTTTGAGTGCATGGGCAGCGGCTCTATGACCGGGGTCTAACTCATGACGAGCAAGCACTTTCTGCTGGCATAATGTAGCTTCCTCGAGCAAAACGTGCAGAAACAAGCACCAGGCTCTCTCAGTTTCTGGCACCAACTGCCAAAAGGCTCGCCATCTCTACCTAATTCTTATATCCAAGCCCAGCGCCATTTATTTTTGAGTCCTTTATCTATGGGTAGGACATCATCCCCAGGCTTCATGAACTTGCGCTCCATGCTTTCACCGACAACGCTAACGTGACGTATGGATCTCAATCACACTGTGTTGCCAGGACCTGCCCTGCTCTGCTTCTGATAGGTTTGTAACGTTACTTAGAGCTGCGTTGATCTCATATGATTGCTAGGTGAACTCAATTTTTTTTTTTTTCACAGAGAGAGGATACGAGAGGACGGGGAAGCCCGTCTACAGACCGATCAGTTACAACTCTCGGGAGACGCAGCTCATGTTTGTGATGACAACAGGATGTAGTTTTGTCACGTATAGGTCTGCAGTTAGTGTGAAACCAAAACTTACCAGATCAAATGCAAAAAAATTAACCTTGGTCCAGACCTTGGTTTGGACTTTCAGGTGTGAAACCCCCCTAATGTAGCGTCATAACCATTCTGGCTTTTTGTTTCTTTAAAAAGGTCCCATGGCATGAAAATGTCACTTTATGAGGTTTTTTAACATTAATATGCGTTCCCCCAGCCTGCCTATGGTCCCCAAGTGGCTAGAAATGGTGATAGGTGTAAACCGAGCTCTGGGTATCCTGCTCTGCCTTTGAGAAAATGAAAGCTCAGATGGGCCGATCTGGAATCTTCCCTTTATGACGTCATAAGGGGAAAGGTTACCTCCCCTTTCTCTGCTTTGCCCGCCCAGAGAATTTGGCCCGCCAATGAGAGAGAGAGAGAGACATCATGGCTTTCAAACGAGCAAAGTGGTAGTTGGTCAAAACCACCCCCCCACTCTCCACCTTGCCCCCCCCCCTCCATCTTGCCCCCCCCTCTCTCCTCCTCAATAGCATTTAAAGCTACAGACACAGAAATGGTACATCCTAAGGAAAGCTCATTGTGGGACTGGCTCTAGTGGCTGTAATTCTGCACCAAGGCTGAATTTAGGGAAAGAGACTTCAGATACAGTATTAGGGGACCACTAAGGTCTATATAAAAGAGACTTCAGATACAGTATTAGGGACCACTAAGGTCTATATAAAGAGACTTCAGATACAGTATTAGAGGATCACTAAGGTCTATATAAAAGAGACTTCAGATACAGTATTAGGGGACCACTAAGGCCTATATAAAAGCATCCAAAGAGCACCATGTCATGGGACCTTTAACAGAATCCCTCCTAAAATTAGATCACAGAGTTTGCGCAGCGAAGCTCGGCTCACCTGTCGAGCGCCTCTCTGAAATACTTCCTCTGCACGTCGAACTGGAAGATGGTTCTCTCGCAGTCGGTGGAGGCGTTGTCGCTGCCGCCGTGCTTCTTCAGGAAGGCGTCAAAGCCGTTCTCCGCTGGGTATTTTTCACTTCCCATAAACACCACTAAACACCAGGGAGCAGGAAGAAAGCCAGAGAGGAGATTAATAGCCGGAAACACACAACATGATTTTCTCGGGTTAGACACTCTGCGAGCAAATAGAACAAAACTATAGAGCTCAACAGTGACTGCCCACTTTTTTTAAAAGACTCTGGCTCCTGAAGTGTTTTTTCTGCATTCTTTTGGGGCGAGAAGAGACAGCGGAGTAACCAAGGGGGTCAGCTTCTCGGACCGCGAACCTCCTATAGTGCCATTTTGATGCTACCAAGCCATCACCTACCGTTAGCATCCCATTGACTGCCATTCATTTTGACGTCACTTTGACAGAGAATAACTTTACATCTGAAGAGTTTAAAGACTCTATTTGTCCATTGTTTATTTCTAAAGAAACACGACAATGTATAAAAGGCTCCATTACCTTGTACCTCACGTTATGGCTCCGTAGCAGACGTTTTTATAAAAATAGGCTAACGATTGGGTCATAACCACGCGACTTTCTGTTGTACAGTGGAGGAATTACCGTATAGTACAGGAGAAGCTCTCAGGCAGTTTGGACTTCCATTAGCTGTTTAAGTTTAATTACTAATGTTAACTATCATTTTAGTGATCAATAATTAGCCTGTGTCTATGTTATCTCCTTACATATACCTACGCTCTCCGTCTCTGCTAGATTGGGAATGATTGAGATTTCTCTTGGCACAGCTACCAGAAGACTTCCAACTTTCAGACAGGTTGCTCACGTCACATCTACGTCTTCAAGCTCAGTTGGAGGCTGCTCAGTAACGCTCAGCCATCACCGGGAAAGATCTTCTAATATCCTTCACTGGTCTCCGTCCAGAGACACGGGATCTGCTGGTCCGTTATATATACTGTCTATGGGAGTAACAGCACTCCGCTGACTGTGGCTTCTTAAACCGGAAGAATCCTTGTATACAAGTTGCTATTATTATTCCAGCTTTAATAAGCCACCTTAAATGAGAGAAGTTGTCTTCTGTCCTAACTGACCAACTGGACCGCGTCAGTAGTGTAGCATTTCTCCATAAGATCTTTTTTTCTTAAAACAAGGTTGATTTCATACGGACTTCCAGCTTCTAGAGGAGCAGAAACCTTCGTTTCACAACCTCGTAGCTCGGGCTCAGTCTACCTCGGATGGTTTAGACCAGGCGTCACCAACCTTATAGAAACTGAGAGCTACTTCATGGGTACTGAGTCATACGAAGGGCTACCAGTTTGATGCACTCTTCTGAAATAACTAATTTGCTCAGTTTGCCTTTAGTTATATATGATTATTAATGATTAATGATACTCATCTATGTGAAGACACTGATCACGTTAATGATTTCTCAATATCAATAATTATCAACAATGACTTAACAAGGTGGGAAACAGATAATATTAATATTCAATTTTCATTTTTAGAACAGGCCTGAGGGCTACTCATGTGGTCCTTGGGGGCTACCTGGTGCCCGCGGGCCCCGTGTTGGTGACCCCTGGTTTAGACATTATACAGATACCTTTATTTATGCCCTAAGGGCAATTCAGTTACATTACGATGAAGAGAGACGAAATAAAAGAATAACATCGATGAAGTGCCGAGTGTATTGCACATAACAAATAGGCTAATAATCACAATCCCTATGGAGAAAATAAAAGGGCTTTTTACATCCAGAACCACACTGTTGAGCTCTATAAGCTAAGATGTGTAGATGTAAGTAGCTCTGAGTCAGGATGCAGCTTTAAAGGCGGACTCACTGTGCTCCAGGAAGTGTGCGAGGCCGGGCAGGTCGTCCGGGTCACTGAAGCTCCCAACACTGATGCACAGAGCAGCTGCCGCCTGGAAACACACACAAACACGCATATTTTCAACTTGAATCTACTCGTTCTGCAGCTGCAGACCATCAAGGGCTTTTGAGGACACAACAATAACCCCCTAACAGTTACACTCAGTGTCCAAAATGTGACTCACCGGCCAATTTGGCAGGTGGATTAAAAAAAATCTTCCGGCACAACTCAAAGATCTTCAGTTTACTGTCACAGAGGAGTGAAGAAACTAGAAAATATTCACATTTAACAAGCTGGAATCAGAGAATTTTTTCAAACGGATTCATCTTTGCAGCTCTAAAAACTGTCATTTAATTTGGCTATAATTTGTACTGTTAGGAGGATTGTTTTTTCGGGGGATATTTTGGCAGTTCGGTGGTTCTTTTGTTATTGTGTAAGGGCGTTTTCACACCTATAGTTTGTTAGCTTTGGTCCGAATCAGTTGATGAGTTTGTAAACTTGGAGCAAATCTTTCTTTTCCACACCTTGAAAAATCCAAGCATAACAAAACACGTCATTACAACTCACGCAAGAACGTTCACCCCTCTTATTGGTCGGACGTGCCTGGGGGGGGCGGGAGCAAGAAAGTAAATACAGGAAGAAGGTCTCGTGTTCTGGACTGGTGCATATTTCTTGCATCTCCATGCTCAAACCAGCTCATTTCATTTAAATAATCAGACATTGTTTCATCGTTACTACGTCTGCACTGCCCTAGTGAGTTAGCCTGACAAGCCAGTAGAGTACAGTCTGGCCACTAGACTCACTAGAGCAGGGCTCAATCCAAGGGGCGGGATAAACAGTTGTCTTTCAAATTCCCTCTGCACGCAATAGGATAGCTCTACAACCGACCAGAGCAACGCTAGTTAATAGTAGAGATGGCCTGATACCATTTTTTGCTTCCCGATACCGATTCTGATACCTGAACTTGCGTATCGGCCGATACCGTGATGTATAACAGCTGTATACTACTATCTCTGTATGGATGATATGATGTATAACAGCTGTATACTACTATCTCTGTATAGATGATATGATGTATAACAGCTGTATACTACTATCTCTGTATGGATGATATGATGTATAACAGCTGTATACTACTATCTCTGTATAGATGATATGATGTATAACAGCTGTATACTACTATCTCTGTATAGATGATATGATGTATAACAGCTGTATACTACTATCTCTGTATAGATGATATGATGTATAACAGCTGTATACTACTATCTCTGTATAGATGATATGATGTATAACAGCTGTATACTACTATCTCTGTATGGATGTGATATTATTTCTATCTTTGTTGTCGGTCTGGCTCAGGTTAAACTCTTTGTGAAACATGAACGCCCCAGAACTTTCTTTTATTCTCCAGTTTGACAGTCAGTTATAACAGAAAAAGAACATAAATAAACTACTTTAACGTAGATTTTCTTTAGGGCTTTATTACGTGGTATCTGGTCGTTGCATTAACTCCAGTACTTCCCGATACCGATACCAGCGTTTTAGGCAGTATTGAAGCAGATACCGATACTGGTATCGGTATCTTTTTGCCGTATCCGGTCGGCAAAACTCCGAACACATCTTCCTTTTTTAAGAATGACTTCAGTGCCGTTCTTTGGTCTTTTCTCAGAGAAAAGCTGAACTCCAAGTCTTCCAGAGTCGCAGCCAAAGCCAATTCCAAAGACCGCTGTTCACCAGCAGCAGCAGCAGCCATCTTCTTTGTTTTCAAGTAGCAGGGAATTCACGCAGAACCGTCGCAACTCTGCCATCGTTATGTTAAGCCCCGCCCACCGACTCTATACACAATGTGATTGGCTTGCAAATTACATTTGCTGCTGCTAGGGTGGTCTAGATTTCTAGGCTACTAGTGAGTATTGAGATTAGTGAATCTTTACGTCACCCACCTGCTTCTCAGAGTTCCCTCTCTTCGTCCTCCCAGCGCTATCCTCGTCCAGCTCATCGAAGTCGCTGTCCTGCTCTTCTTCTTCGTCTTCCTCCTCGTCCTCGTCCGACCCCTCGCCGGAGTCCCCTTCCTCCTCGCCTTTTGCCTCCCCCTCCTCATCCTCGCCCTCCTCTGTCTCTGCGTTGTCCTCTCCGTCTTCGCTGTCTCCCTGCCCGTCCGCCCCGCTGAAGTCGGAAATGAGGAGCGCTCGTAGGCCGTTGCTCAGCTCGATGTATCTGCAAAGAGCGGGACACGATCAACGTATTCAGACGCTGTAGCTTACGAAGACTTAACTCAGCAGCTGTGAAGACAAAAGGATGCTTTCACACCTGTAGTTCAGTTACATTGCTCCCCTTCCGCTCGCTGTGTGTTTTTGCCGTTCTCAAACTCTGTTCTCTTCAGGAAACAAAAACAAACTTTGAGCTAGCGAGCTACACGCTGAAAATGTCAAGTTTTTAAAGGAGATTTAGATCATGCAACGAGACAGGCCTGCTTGGTTCTTTAAGGGAATGATTGTAAAGATTTATAAATATGTTTAGGGCGTTTCCTCTCTAACTGGGAGGTTTGGGAGCAATTGGTGGGATTGCTGTGGACGAAGTACACACAGAGATACACTGGTAAGAGCCAATGAGGTTTAACCATGTATCAGCTAATTTAAATAGATCACGTTACTGTATTGCGTCAACAGTTAACTTCATGTAATATTGTATGTGGCGTTTTCTTTTGCAAATGTTCCACCAAAACAAGTTCCTTCCTGAGACTATTTAGCAGAGCCACCGTCGCTGCGGCCGGAGCTTAGCGCCGCCCGAGACGATGTGATTGGTTTAAAGAAATGCAAACAACCCAGAGAGTTTTTCTCTCCTATCCCAGAATGCATCTGTAGTGTAGCCAGACACACAGACACACAGACACACACACACAGACACACACACACAGACACACACACAGTCTCACACACGCACACAGACAGACACACACACACACACACACACACACACACACACAGTCTCACACACGCACACAGACAGACACACACACACACACACAGACACACAGTCTCACACACACACACACACACACGCACACAGACAGACACACACACACACACACACACACAGACAGATACACAGTCTCACACACGCACACAGACAGACACACACACACACACAGACACACACACACACACAGACAGACACAGACACACAGACACACACCCACATACAGACACACACACACACACACATATACAGACACACACACACAACTAATGAGAATGTTATATGATTAAAAATTGAGATTTTTATTATACTAAATTGCATCTATAATTTAGAAACATTCACAATATGTTTGTGTACAATCACTTTGTAGTGAACTGTAGAGCGTTTTTTTCTCTCCTATCCCATGATGCATCTGTGGTGTAGCCAGAGTCTGGCAATGTGAGACTAACTATCACATAACCCAGACATTCAAACCAGACACTTTTGTCTCCCACCTGTATTTCTTCGGGTCACTGGGTGAACTGATGATCTCTGCGTCTCCCTGGTTGTCTGCGGCTACTCCTCCAGCTGCTCCACCATCTCCAGCGGCCACCTGGGCCCTCACTTCCTGTTGTGGTGGTGATGGTGATGGTGGTGGTGGCTCGCCCTGGTCTGGAGACGATACCTGTCCTTGCGCTCCGCTACAGCTCACTGACTTGTTGGTCTGAGGCATTTTGACAGAGTTCTCCGGAGTGGCAGCAGCGCTAGACGTGCAGGAGAACACACATTTAGTAATATATCAAATAGGGATCGACAGATATAGATTTTTGTAGTGCCGATACCGTTTTTTTTACATCAGCCTTAGGCAATGACCGATACGGGCTGCCGATTTTCTTGAGCCAATATTTGGAGCCGATACTGCTTTTGCTCCATTCATTTAAATCACAAAAATGTAAACCCTGCCTCACTGGATTTGTTTTCGGAATCTGCTCTGCCATTTCTTTAAAAATAATAACCAAAAACATAGATCAGTGTCACTTCTGCAATCATCTTACATTCATATCACCCAAATTATTATTATTAATTATTATTAAACCTGAAAAGCAGCCATTGAAATAAAGTGCTTGATTTGTAATTTAAGACTGCCATGGTGCTGAAAGCCTGCCAGGCTTCCAGCACCATGGCAGCGCTCTGCTAGTGGAGGAGGGGCAGTGCATGGTCTGCACGTGAACTGCAGCGTCTCCAGCAACGCAGAGCTGCCTGTGGACGCCTGTCTGTAAATAACGCCGGGAAAAAACTATCGGCGAACGCAGCAGCCGCGTATTGGCCGATGCCGATACACAAAAAAAACGCAAATATCGGCCGGATATATCGGCTGGCCGATAAAATCTGTCTATCACTAATATAAAATATTGCAGGGATGCAACTAAAGATAGTTTATTAATCTTTGGATAATTTCCTGGATGAATGGATGAGTTGTTTGGTCTCTAAAAAGTCAGAAAATGGTGAAAAATGTGGATCAGTGTTTCCCAAAAAGCCCAAAATGATGTCATCAAAATGTCTTGTTTTGTCTTGTGAAGATATTCAGTTTCCTGTCCCAGAGGAGAGAAGGAACTAGAACAATATTCACATTTAGCAAGCTGACATAACACAAGTTTACCTGTTTTTACATTTAAAAAAATGGCTCAAATTGATTAATCGTTTATCAAAATAGTTGACGAGTAATTTAAAGCTATACTGTGTCTGTCGCCTATCCTGGTCCTACCAGCTCTGGTCCACTAGCCTGGTCCTACCAGACTCTGGTCCACTAGCCTGGTCCTACCAGACTCTGGTCCTACCAGACTCTGGTACACTAGCCTGGTCCTACCAGACTCTGGTACACTAGCCTGGTCCTACCAGACTCTGGTCCACTAGCCTGGTCCTACCAGACTCTGGTACACTAGCCTGGTCCTACCAGACTCTGGTCCACTAGCCTGGTCCTACCAGACTCTGGTCCTACCAGACTCTGGTCCACTAGCCTGGTCCTACCAGACTCTGGTACACTAGCCTGGTCCTACCAGACTCTGGTACACTAGCCTGGTCCTACCAGACTCTGGTCCATTACCCTGGTCCTACCAGACTCTGGTCCACTAGCCTGGTCCTACCAGACTCTGGTCCACTAGCCTGGTCCTACCGACTCTGGTCCACTAGCCTGGTCCTACCGACTCTGGTCCATTAGCCTGGTCCTACCAGACTCTGGGACATTAGCCTGGTCCTACCAGACTCTGGGACACTAGCCTGGTCCTACCAGACTCTGGTCCTACCAGACTCTGGGACACTAGCCTGGTCCTACCAGACTCTGGTACACTAGCCTGGTCCTACCAGACTCTGGTCCATTACCCTGGTCCTACCAGACTCTGGTCCACTAGCCTGGTCCTACCAGACTCTGGGACATTAGCCTGGTCCTACCAGACTCTGGTACACTAGCCTGGTCCTACCAGACTCTGGTCCATTACCCTGGTCCTACCAGACTCTGGTCCATTACCCTGGTCCCACCAGACTCTGGTCCACTAGCCTGGTCCTACCAGACTCTGGGACATTAGCCTGGTCCTACCAGACTCTGGTCCACTAGCCTGGTCCTACTAGACTCTGGTCCACTAGCCTGGTCCTACTAGACTCTGGTCCTACCAGACTCTGGTCCATTAGCCTGGTCCTACCAGACTCTGGGACACTAGCCTGGTCCTACCAGACTCTGGGACACTAGCCTGGTCCTACCAGACTCTGGTCCTACCAGACTCTGGTCCTACCAGACTCTGGGACATTAGCCTGGTCCTACCAGACTTTGGTCCATTAGCCTGGTCCTACCAGACTCTGGTCCATTAGCCTGGTCCTACCAGACTCTGGTCCATTACTCTGCAGGGCTCCAGACTAACTTTTTTCACTAGGAGCACAGTGGCCCCCAACTGAAAATTGTAGGGGCGCAACCAGAAAATTTAGGGGCACACACCGTAAATCAACATGCTAACCAAATATTCACATTTCTACTAACTTCCACTGTATTACTAATAAATACTTTCATAATAGATGCAGAAATTACAATGTGCTGTTTGAAATTCAGTGTCACTTTTGAAGATGCAACATAGGTTAACCGACAGCACCATCGCTGTCATGAAAAAAAAAAAATAAATATATATATATATATATATAAAAAAAAAAAATATATATATATATATATATATATATATATACCAGCTCTAGTCTACAATTACAATGAATTCAACTTAAAATTAAACATGCATTGTTTAGGCTACTACTGAACCAATATTGGTACCGATACCTGAAATTCGGTTCCGTTACCCAACGGTACCTTTTTTTTGGTACTTTCCCTCTATAATTACAAAACAATTATTTCAGTTGTAAAAATTATTGTCAAACCTATTGATCCTATGTACTTAGAACAATGTTATTTTATTAATTAAACAAAATCCTCCTCCTCCCAAACCCATCCCTACAACCTATTAAATTAAATAATTATTCATTTTATCTTTTTTATTTTCATCATGACCGTTTTTAATTTTCTCTTTAATGTTTCATGTAAAGCACTTTGAATTGCCTTGTTGCTGAAAGCTGCTGTAGAAATAAAGTTGCCTTGCCTTACAACCTCAGCCTGTCAGTCAGTCACCAGGGCACAGAAACCACTGTTGTGCCTGCTTAGGAAGTGTAACGTCAACAGCACCGCGACCGCTTTGGCCTCTCCATTAATATCATATCACAGTGAAAGGTGTCTGCGTGAAGTTTTGAAAAACTGTAACCACACCTGAAACCACTTCATCGGCATTTCCTTGACTCACTGTGACTTCAACAAAACTGCAGAGCCGACGTAGTTTGCACTGTCCGCAGCTATGCGTGTGTGTGTGTGTGCGAGTGTGTGTGTTTGTGTCAGAGCTCCTCTCTCTGTCAATTTTCAGAGAGGACAGATAAGCTTGAGCTTACACGCTCTCAGGTACCGAAATTTCGACGTTTAACGTGTAAAAAAGGGGGCAAATTTACTGGTCACGCATGTGCGACTGGATGTAAAATTCAGTCACACACTCTCAAATTTTGGTCGCAAAATGCGACCATTTGGTCACAGTCTAGAGCCCTGGGATAGGACCTGTACAAATGGGGTTACGTTACCTTGCGTTCTCACGGACGCCTGACCTATAAATGCTATTGAAGGGCGGGTCTTGGTGTGGCCATAGTGGGATTCGTAATATCGCCAGCTGCACGGCTTCCGGGAAGGCTGCTCTCTGTATCCTCACCTAGCTCCTCAATGATCGCTCCTCAGGGCAGAAATAAGAGCTTTGAGACGGCCTTCAGCGAGGACAGAGGAGTCGAGGAGCTGTCAGATAAGCCACATCGAGAAGCAGCCCTGTAGCCCTCCAGTAAAGGGAAATATTTTGCTACTGTACACAATGACAAGAGTGTTCCTCTTCCTTCCTCTCTTTTCTTTGTGTCAACAGTTTGTGCTTGTCTCTTTCCTGTTTCAACATGACAATGTCTCTGTGCAGAAAGCCAGCTACATAAAGAAATGCTGTTCAAGTCAAGCCAAGTTTATTGTCTGGAATACAAGATATTCACACAGACTGCTGATGCATCATATATGCTTTATATACAGTGGGGAGAACAGGTATTTGATGCACTGCCAATTTTGCAGGTTTTCCTACTTACAAAGCATGTAGAAGTCTGTATTTTTATCATAGGTACTCTTCAACTGTGAGTGACGGAATCTAAAACAAAAATCCAGAAAATCACATTGTATGATTTTTTAAATAATTAATTTGCATTTTATTGCATGACATAAGTATTTGATACATCAGAAAAGCTGAACTTAGTATTTGGTACAGAAACCTTTGTTTGCAATTACAGAGCTCATACGTTTCCTGTAGTTCTTGACCAGGTTTGCACACACTGCAGCAGGGATTTTGGCCCACTCCTCCCTACAGACCTTCTCCAGATCCTTCAGGTTTTGGGGCTGTCGCTGGGCAATATGGACTTTCAGCTCCCTCCAAAGATTGTCTATTGGGTTCAGGTCTGGAGACTGGCTAGGCCACTCCAGGACCTTGATATGCTTCTTACGGAGCCACTCCTTAGTTGCCCTGGCTGTGTGTTTTGGGTCGTTGTCATGCTGGAAGACCCAGCCACGACCCATCTTCAATGCTCTTACTGAGGGAAGGAGGTTGTTGGCCAAGATCTCGCGATACATGGCCCCATCCATCCTCCCCTCAATAAGGTGCAGTCGTCCTGTCCCCTTTGCGGAAAAGCATCCCCAAAGAATGATGTTTCCACCTCCGTGCTTCACGGTTGGGATGGTGTTCTTGGGGTTGTACTCATGCTTCTTCTTCCTCCAAACACGGCGAGTGGAGTTTAGACCAAAAAGCTCTATTTTTGTCTCATCAGACCACATGACCTTCTCCCATTCCTCCACAGGATCATCCAGATGGTCATTGGCAAACTTCAGACGGGCCTGGACATGCGCTGGCTTGAGCAGGGGGACCTTGCATGCGCTGCAGGATTTTAATCCATGACGGCGTAGTGTGTTAGTAATGGTTTTCTTTGAGACTGTGGTCCCAGCTCTCTTCAGGTCATTGACCAGGTCCTGCCGTGTAGTTCTGGGCTGATCCCTCACCTTCCTAATGATCATTGATACCCCACGAGGTGAGATCTTGCGTGGAGCCCCAGACCGAGGGAGATTGACCGTCATCTTGAACATCTTCCATTTTCTAATAATTGCTCCAACAGTTGTTGCCTTCTCACCAAGCTGCTTGGCTATTGTCCTGTAGCCCCTCCCAGCCTTGTGTAGGTCTACAATTTTATCCCTGATGTCCTCACACAGCTCTCTGGTCTTGGCCATTGTGGAGAGGTTGGGAGTCTGTTTGATTGAGTGTGTGGACAGGTGTCTTTTACGCTGGACGACAGGGGCAAATGCCCTGCAACTTCAGAAAACACATGCAAATAGACAAAACACAAGCAAATTAAGAAAACAACTTCATTAAATTTGACAACACGTGCAGCATTCAGCAAACGCGCTGCAAATACACACAACCAAATACATAAACGCGATGCAAATACACACAACGCAACCAAATACACAAACGCGCTGCGAATAAAAAACGATGCAAAAAGAGAAGCACACAAACCCCGAAAACAATTGCAACAAAAAAACGCTGCATCCAGATTACACAACGGACGTTCTCCAGACCTCTAGAGGGAGCAGCTAGGGGAACAGCTGGATTTTAGACCCCACGGAGAGGGAGGGAGAGAGACGTTCAATCTCAGAACGGTGAGATGATAGACTGTAAATATTAAGTCTATGTTTGAGATCTGTTTTCTCTGGTTTGGTGGGTGTTAAGTTGTTCGGTCTGATACCGTAACAACTGAGGTGATTTAACCCGGAGTGACCTGGCTGACGCGCTGATGTTGACTTGCTGTGTTGCGTTCAATGATCGTCTGACGAGGTTGCGTTGCAGAATATCAATATGTTTATTTGATTAACCATGCAGCATGAAACGTCCATTCGTTCATGTTTTCAACGTTAAATCCATAAACAATTAGACATAGTTGGAACAAAGAATTTGGCGCCAATGCGCTCCAGCATCACAGCGGTGTGTCACAGCGTTAGCGGTCAAAAACCATTTGCCCTTTCCGGGCCAAACACCTGCCGGCAACAATTTGGTGCATACCTTTATAACCTTTCACCAGGTAATACCACAGCGACACTAGGCCTGCAGCGACGCGTCGATGACGTCGAAATTACGTCGACGTCGTATTTTTGCGTCGACGCTTCGCCACACACACATGTGGGAGACCAAAACATTGCAGGAAACAGCAACCTCCTCAGAATTCCCAACAAAGCCCTGCAAAAAGCCCCATGAAAAGAAAAAGTCCTAAAAAAACAGCTCGCCCTTAATCATCGAAGGTATGGGAATACTTCAAATATAGTCCCAAGTACTAACGTTAGCTAAATTAATTTCATGTTTGTGTAGTGTGTTGTGTAGCCTGCGCACTTAGGTGGTGCTAGCTAACTATCTTAGCTCTCCGTGCAGTTTGTTCGTGCTAGGTTAGTAGCTAACGTTAACGTTAGCTAGCTACTGGCGCCTAGACAGCTGTGTTTAGCTAACGTTAGTTATCATCTAATGTTGGCTTGAATGGTAGCTAGCTTACGGCTGCAGAACACAGCTATCTATAGTAGCTAACGTTAGCTAACGTGAACGTTAGCTACTAACCTAGCACGAACAAACTGCACAGAGAGCTAAGATGCGTTGGTTAGCCTAGCACCACCAAAGTGCACAGCTGCATTAGCATGTAAACCTACAGAATAGCTGGCCTTTCATTTTGTATAACAGTAAAATAATTATTTTATTTTGTGTAAAGCAGAAGATTTTTTGCTGTGCAAAATTGTTTAATAAAATATATTAAGAATTTTTTGGTATTTATTTGAGATACATTATGGTTTTTATTAATCGAGCAACAGAAAAATAATCGTTATATTAATCGTCCAATTAGTCGTTAGATTAGTCGACTAATCGATAAAATAATCGCCCGATTAATCGTTTAATAAATAATCGTTTACCCCCAGCTCTAAGCGACACCCAATGTATATACAAGAAACAACACCCAAAGTCTGAACACTTGGAACAACATATTTGGCTCCTACAGTGGGTGTGTCTCGGCTCAGGTCACAGGTGATACTCAATCAGCAGAGACGTCTGTAAACTCGTGGTGATAAAACGTTTAAAACTACATCAGCGTTTAACGTTAATTTCGAGGTCCGAAGGCGCATCACTGAAGTGTAGGCCTCCTCAAGTGTAATATTGTGATTATACAACAAAATAAGTGACCAATCTGTATTCATATTGTGGAGCAATTCGCTCTTGAAATACAAAAAACCAGACAGGATTTATAGTCCCTTCCTGTTTAGTAAACCAGCCGATTTACCGTGGGATTCATCAAACAGAATAAATCTCGCCCGCACATATAAACACAAAACTGCTTTGCTAACTAACGTGTTGTAACTAAGACATCTGCTGAAAAAGTTATCGTAATCATCAGCATGATTGCCGTACTGTTTAGTTCACAAACATCCAACACACCACAGTACAAACACATAGGGCCCAGACGCCAGCTTTTATTTTGAAAAGTCGAAGCTCGGCACGGTACCAGCCGGGAGAGCATGAGACGGGAGCATGGACTGTATATTATTAATATATTATATTATTAATAATAATAATAATAATATGAATTTAATATACAGTCTACAGACAGGAGGGCATGAGATGGGAGCATAGACTGTATATTATTAATATATTATATTATTAATAATAATAATATGAATTTAATATACAGTCTACGGACAGGAGAGCATGAGACGGGAGCATAGACTGTATATTATTAATATATTATATTCTTAATAATAATAATTAGGGCTGTCAATCGATTAAAAAAATTAATCTAATTAATTACAGACTGTGATTAATTTATCAAAATTAATCGCATACATAATTAACGGTGCCTGAACCGATACTTTTTAAGAAAGTAAAAAAAGAAAAGAAAACAAAAGGGTACTAAACAACAGTCGGCGACATTAAAGAACGGCTTGTTTATTGTTAAGGCCATATGGTCAAAATTAAATGATTTAATAATAATGTATAACAATAACATTAACTTATTTCACTAGTAAATTGCTGTTGAACGACAAAAACAACCACCAGATGGGAAAAGGACATTTACAATAACTTCAAATGCACCACGAAGCTGTAGTTTACCAGTTTCATTGAACGCACCGTCTGTGTTGTTTTTCCGACGGCAGCTCGGCAGCTGTAGATTGTTACATCCCGCTGTTGAGTCACAGTCCTCTACAGTAAAACACAGTCACACTTTACACCGTTCAGCGTTAGCTGTCAGCATTGTAACCGTGTTTAATCCAGCTACTAGCTAGCGGTAGGCTAACGTTAGCTGCTGTCGAGTATAGTGTTAACTAGCTAGCGGTAGGCTAACGTTAGCTGCTGTCCAGTATAGTGTTAACTAGCTAGCGGTAGGCTAACGTTAGCTGCTGTCGAGTATAGTGTTAACTAGCTAGCGGTAGGCTAACGTTAGCTGCTGTCGAGTATAGTGTTAACTAGCTAGCGGTAGGCTAACGTTAGCTGCTGTCGAGTATAGTGTTAACTAGCTAGCGGTAGGCTAACGTTAGCTGCTGTTGAGTATAGTGTTAACTAGCTAGCGGTAGGCTAACGTTAGCTGCTGTTGAGTATAGTGTTAACTAGCGTCCCGTGCAGCGGTGTTTGTGTTGCCTGTATCGTCTGTTTCAGAGCATCAGAGAGAAGAGCAGACATATCAGTGGCTCCAGATTTCGGTAGCCAGGGTTGGCAGGAAGAAGATTTTTACAAGTAAATGTTCCAGTTAATGATCCAGGCAGCACATTCTCGTCTCCCTCCTTCATTTTACAATCCAATGGTGGCTAGAACGGCTCCGGGTCAAACGTCAATATGGAATGACTTAATCTGCGTTATTTTTTTTAACGCGTTATTTTTTCTCAGATTAATTAATCGAAATTAACGCGTTATTTTGACAGCCCTAATAATAATAATATGAATTTAATATACAGTCTACGGACAGGAGGGCATGAGACGGGAGGTCTCCAGGCTGCAGTCATACCCGACTCTAATAAGGGACTCTTCGTTATTTATTTAAGGGGCCACCGGAGGAGTTTTGGGACCTTTAGCCAAAAAAGACATGACCCTCCCCTCGCCAGTAAAAAAAATTCTATGACCCTTCAAAACAATTTGGAAAAAAGGCATGACCCTCCCCAGCAATTTATCAATACTTTCTGTACTGATTTGCGCTTGGCAAAGATATACAGATTCCCGTTGTCTTTTTACAGCCATGACATACGTGACTAAACCTCTGCATTCTCATCTTACACATCCCACTCCTCTGTTATGGTGTGGTGGCCATTTCAATAGATTTACTCACTAACATTGTTGTGGAAACACAATAAGCATGGAAACTAAATGCACACTTCCTGCATTACTTCAAATACTAAGTTCCTCCTCTAGTAAACTAGTATTCACATGAAATAAAACAATAAAATATTGAGACCAGTCAGCAAGGCACTCTGGGTAACGTTCAACACACAAACTGGTTGCTCGTCACTAGCTGGTCACTAGGCTTCTTCGCCGTTTAAACAAAGTGGAATAAACTTATAAAATCTACACAAAACCCGCAATCAATTAGTAAGCTGACATCAAATGTGGCATTTAGGAAACCTTTATTGCAACCTTGGCACGGCAAGATGTCCAGACTAGTGCAACAGTAACTTTCGTTTTGTTGCGTCCTGCTGCTCCCATCGTCAGCCAGGAAATACTTTTTTTTACTAAAGCAGTATATGAAATCGGATGTATTACCTACCACCATTTAGTTGTTTTGTGTTATGATTGATCGTGCCAGACGTAATTCAATTATCCCACTCATTTTTTAAACAATGCAATTACCCATTTCAGCCATCAGGGGGCAGCTCCCTCTGACCCCCAGCAAACTCCACGTATGCGGTCAGACCCATCTGTTAGCGAAGGAGGGCTGTCACTGCCCGATGTGAGTCGAGTGCAGATGTGAGTCGCGCATGCGTCACTTTGCGACAAGTAGCCTACAAGATGCTAACGGCTTTTTGAGCTAACGCATAGTCTATGAGCTAACGTTAGCAATCAAACAATCATAGATAGCTACAACGTTTTTTGAAAAGACTGCTGCTGCTGGCTACAAGTTAGCAATCAAACACAACAAAGGCTGTCACTTAATGGCGTTTTGAGCTAACGTTAGCAACCAAACAATCACAGATAGCTACAACGTTTTTGAAATGATTACCATCTTCTGTTATTGTATGTAAAGAGAAACGTTTATCATTTTATAGATTTCACAAATTTCAGTATGACACGTTATTCCGTAAACAGTTTAAATCTGAGCATGCGCGACTCACATCTGCACTCGACTCACATCAGGCAGTGACAAGGGCCGAGACTAAGAGCTACATGGATAAATATGCACCAAACAAGCCACTTTGAAATGTTTCCGTTTAATGAATACAAAAGTTGGGTGACCCCCCCCCCCTTCTGGACTGAAAAATGTTGGATGACCCTCCCCTCAGCACAGAATAAAAAGACATGACCCTGCCCTATTTTCCTCCGGTGGTCCATTTCATAAATACCGAACGGTCCCTAAAAAGGCAGAGCGCTCTATCTCCATGGGGTCGCAAAATCCAGCTGTTCCACTTAGCTGCTCCCTCTAGAGGTCTGGAGAACTTCCGTTGTGTAATCTGGATGCTGCGTTATTTTGTTGCATTTGTTTTCGGGGTTTGTGTGCTTCTCTTTTTGCATCGTTTTTTATTCGCAGCGCGTTTGTGTATTTGGTTGTGTTGTGTCTATTTGGTTGTGTTGTGTGTATTTGCAGCGCGTTTGCTGAATGCTGCACATGTGTTGTCAAATTAATGAAGTTGTTTTCTTAATTTGCTTGTGTTTTGTCTATTTGTGTGTGTTTTCTGAAGTTGCAGGGAGTTTGCCCCTGTCGGCCACCGTAGTCTTTTATACAGGTAAGGAGTTCAAACAGGTGCAGTTAATACAGGTAATAAGTGGAGAACAGGAGGGCGTCTTAAAGAAAAACTAACAGGTCTGTGTGAGCCGGAATTCTTACTGGTTGGTAGGTCGTCTCTCACAGTTGAAGAGTACCTATGATAAAAATTACAGACCTCTAAATGCTTTGTAAGTAGGAAAACCTGCAAAATCGGCAGTGTATCCCCACTGTGTGTGTGTGTGTGTGTGTGTGTGTGTGTATATATATATATATATATATAGCTATATATATATATAGCTATATACATGGCTGTAATGTTCGGGTGTCCACATGTGTTTGACCATGTAGAATATCTATTCATGTGTATTTGTAAGGAGAGACTACTGTTATTAGGCCAACGTTACATCGTAAACTCATTTTCAAATATTAACCTTTACAATTGTTTTTGCTGGAACAAATGTATGCCGATTTATACAGTACCATCTACTGTTTTAGAAAATAATGAGTGAAAAAAATGTTCACGTAACATTTTGCCGATAATGAAAATATCTAATTTTATTGATGACGTTTGGTGGCGCAGCACCGTCGCGCTACAGAACTCCATCGGACGTTGTGCGTTAACCTTATTGTTATTATTCAGTTACTTAATTACTGCCACTTTAAATATGCACTACTGAAGTCAGACCGTTAAACCGGATAGCAAGTTAGTTAATTTAGCTACAGACCGGCTGTAGCTGAATTAACTTAGCTGTATATTAGCTTTCAGTAATCCTGTTGTTGACACAACGCCAACTGTTAAACAGCTAGCTAGCTAACGTTAACGTTAGTTTAGCCACGCTAGCTAAAATACGAGCCGTTAAGTGTAGCCGTTAGCTAGCCAGCTACATCTAAACCCTAAAACAGGACACAGCAGTTTAGTCATCTTTACTGTAACACAAGGAGACACTTACCTTTGTTTCTGCTTGCTTAATGTTGATGGAAGTTTTGGGGTTTCAGTACAGCCGCCTAGCTTCGGTCTGGTAGCAGTTAGCCAAAACAAAGCCTGTGATTCGCTGAGAGCAAATCGATCACAGACAAACTCGCCGTCTGATTGGTCGAGTCTGTGACGAGAGAAATAATGTTAGATTGACAAACACGGAAGAGTGATGGTTTTAGTAGTTCTCTCAAAACAACTGTAGGTTATATTTAAAAACATAGCCACAAAAATAACCGAATAACTACATTAAATCGTTAAAACATGCAAAAGCTTTAGACTCAGTTACAGTTTTTTAACTACTTTTAAATTCCGAATGCATGAAAAGTTTTAATAGATTATTTTTTTAAATGGTTGTCAAGTAAAACATGAATACTGATTCCACCTCTGCCAACTTAACACAGAATTAAAAATGTTTAATGTATTTTTTTTTAATATTTGTTGCACACGTACACACACACACACACACACACACACACACAGACAAAAATATACACAGACACATACGCACAAGCACATACATACAGTCTCAAACACACACACACACACATAGACACGCACACACTCAGACACACACATGCACGCGCACACACACACACACACAGTCTCACACACACATACAGTCTTACACACACACCGACACACACACATGGAAACACACACATACAGACACACACATACAGACACACACACACAGACACACACATACACACACATGGAAACACACACACACACACACACACACACACACACAGTCTCACACACACATACAGTCTTACACACTCACACACACACATGGAAACACACAGACACACACATACAGACACACACACATACACACACATGGAAACACACGCACACACACACACACACACACACACACACACACACGGTCACACACACATACACACACACATAGACATGCACACACACACACACACACACACACACACACACACACACACACACACACACATGGAAACACACGCACACACACATAGACACGCACACACACACACACACACACACACATGGCAACACACGCACACACACATGGAAACACACGCACACACACATGGAAACACACGCACACACACACAGACACACACACACACACATGGAAACACACACACACACGCACACACACACATGGAAACACACGCACACACACACACACACACACACATGGAAACACACACACACACACACACGGAAACACACGCACACACACACAGACACACACACACACACGGAAACACACGCACACACACACACACATGGAAACACACGCACACACACACAGACACACACACACACGGTCACACAGACACACACACAGACACGCACACACACACACGGTCACACAGACACACACACACACACACAGTCTCACACACATATACAGTCTTACACACTCACACACACACACACACCGACACACACACATGGAAACACACACACACACACACACATACACACACATGGAAACACACGCACGCACACACACACACACACATATATATCATTATATGTTATTTGGGAAAAAATAGTGTAAGAAAAAGTCTCAGAGACAAAAAACTAATTACAATGTTATATGATTAAAGATTGAGATTTTTATTATACTAAATTGCATCTATAATATACAAACATTCACAATATTTTTTTGTACAATCACTTTGTGCTTCTCCCCCGTTACTGGAGTGAACTGTAAGACAACAAGTTTACATAAACTCTCTAGAGAATTTGTCCATGGTATACACAGCATAAAAATAAATTCATACTCAACACCATTATAGCTTCTAAATCTATCATTTACAAATTCACTTAAAAAATAATCATATGAAGACAATGTCAATATTATTGTATGTTTGTTTTTTTTTTTATCAATGGTGGGGAGTTACACACAGAAACGTGCGCTGTATACGTATATATATCTCCGTATATAACAAGTTGGCAGGATTTTCCTTTTTTTTCTATCTTCAATATTTAATCATAAATGCACAGCAAAGTCTTTCGTAAACACACACACACACACACACACACACACACACACACACACACATGTACTGTATCTCAGCTGACATGACATTATTAAAATATCACACTTCCGTCAAAGATACTGTACACAAACCGTACAACTGAACACGCAATAAATATCATGATAACCATATTCAACATAGTTGGCTTTAAAGGGTAACTTTTTCAACCTGGACCTTATTTTCTGTCTTTGACATTGGTCCAGTATTAAGTGAGAGAAACAAGCTGCAATGTAACGTTAACGGACAATTGCGTACCTTCAGTTAGCGTCCACTAAAAGTTCTGTTGTTGCCACTGACAGACTCAGATTATTATTCTACGTGTCTGACAACATTATGAAAGGATCTCTACAGAGATAGACCTTTTTGTTAAAGAGTAAGATCCTTTTAGTTTAACATGAAACAGCCACGAAATCACCATCACCAAACTACACCAGACTCCATGTAAATAATCAGGACTTTTATCATCGCAAATCACACTTCATTCTAAGTGGACAGAAACAAAATAAAACTATCAAAAGCCGTCTTGGTTCATCTTTCCACTGTTCCAACAATCACCACTCTGGTTTGGTTGAAATAAACCCTTAATTCACCCATTTACATGTGGAGATATGCTGGCTCTATACACGCTAAAAGTCCTGATTATTTACATGGAGTCTGGTGGGTTTGGTGATGGTGATAACGGGGCTGTTTCATGTTAAACAAAAAGGATCTTACTCTTTAACTAAAAGGTCTATCTCTGTAGAGATCCTTTCATAATGTTGTCAGACACTTAGAATAATAATCTGAGTCTGTCAGCGGCAACAACAGAACTTTTAGTGGACGCTAACTGATACTGAACATTTGTCCGTTAACGTTACATTACAGCCCGGTTTGAGGCTGCCAGTTGCAGCGTTCTCGCTCAATACTGGACCAATTTCAAAGATTTTCATTCACACTAGTCACTTAGACACCAATGCATTAAAAAAAATAGGGTCCAGGTTGAAGAACAAAACAAACTACCCTTTAATATCACTCTCTCACACACACACACACACACACACACACACATCTCATTTAGGAAACACTGCGAACATGACAGCTACGCGACTACACCTGCTAAAGGGGGAAGGAGAGAGAACCATGTGTCTTCACTCATCAGCTCAGCTCACATGTGTGTGCGTGAGTATAAAACACCCTCAGTGTGGCGTTGGATTGTGTCGCCAGTGCAAAAGCTGTAAACCACCACGAAGCAGGGCCGCAGCGCTCAGCGGCAGAGTCGGGGTCGAGTCTCTGGCAGGGCGTCTGATCCGTTTTCGTTCTTTTATTCTATATCCAGCTTGCTTTCTCAACTTTGAGAACACGATGGAGTTACACACACAAAAATCAAGTTTCATCAGTAAAAAAAAACGTGCAATTGTTGTCCTCCCAGGTCGAAATAAATATAAAAATGAACACCTTTTTGATGCTTTTTCTGACATTTATATCCCTTTCTTTGACACTTTTGATGCTTTTTTTCTGTGTTTTTGACGGGTTTTTTGTACATTTTTGATGCTTTTGTTACACAACACCACGTTATTACCACTAGGTTTACACTTATTGTTGGAAATCATGGACAATAGACCTCATTTGTAGGAAATTATACCAAATTTCTGAGTTAAAAAAGCAGAAATTATGAAATATTTAGACTAATATTTGAGGAAACGTATGTTGATGGATAATCACGAGACTTCAAAGAGTCAAAGTTTAGTCAGAATACAGTTTTGAAACCATTTCAATGTTTTTGAAATGCTAAAACTTGAATAAAACATCCAAAATTCAATAAAAGTAGTGATCATGAATTGTACGTGCAAAGAGCATTGTATGGAATCCATCTAATTTTTGGGTCATTTTTATTTTAAAAAAACCAAAACAACATTTCTGATTTTGAAATTTTGAAAACGGGTCAAATTGGACCCGAGGACGGCTGCAACTAACAACTATTTATATTACTGATTAATCTATTGTTCATTTGCACGTTTAATTAACTAATATTTTAGTCTATGAAATACATTTCTTGTGGTAATTTTGCTTCTTTTGCAAGTCGTTTAGCATCTTTCTGTGGTAGGTTAACGTCTCTTTGTGCTCCTTGTAGTTCTTTTGTGTCCCTGTGTTCGTTTGGTGTCTCTTTGCAGTTTTTTTGTCGTCGTTTTGTAGTTGTTTTGCATCTCTTTGCAGTCATTTTGCATTTCTTTGTGGTTGTTTTTAGTGCTGTCAAACGATTACAATATTTAATCGCGATTAATCGCATCAATGTCATAGTTAACTCGCAATTAATCGCACATTTTTATCTATTCTAAATGTCCCTTGATTTCTTCTTCTTCTTCTATCTGACTTTGACGAAGGGGCGGAGAATTGGCATCAGCTGTGTGCTTGGCGATTAGCTGTGTGCTTGGCCATCAGCTGTATGCTTGGCGATCAGCTGTCTGCCTGGTCATCAGCTGTGTGCTTGGCCATCAGCTGTGTGCTTGGCCATCAGCTGTGTGCTTGGCCATCAGCTGTGTGCTTGGCCATCAAGTAGTATTTCAGACTGGACGTGCTGCGATGATAGCTCAGTTCACAACGACAAAACACACAGATCACTTTGGTCTTGTCAATGGAACCATTTGGCAACTTTTTAAAAGTAAACTTTCCATTCAGAATCTTATTGGCATCCATTTTAACGTCTCGCGCTCGCCATCCACTCAAAACGTGACGTTAGCCTACTAATCTTTGGCCGGCTCGCAAGCCCAAACGAGTGTGTGTGCGGCGTGCCTGTTGTTTAGTTTCCGGTCTAGCTAGATCCGGTGTGGTGTTGTAGTTTTTCTAACGTTACTAGTTGTTGCAACAGCAGGTGAAAAAAAACTACAAAGTTTGCTATGCCAAAAAAAACGTTAATCTCGCGATAAAAAAATTGACGCCGTTGAAATGGGTTTGCGTTAACGCCGTTAATTACGCGTTTAACTGACAGCACTAGTTATTTTAAAGGGTAACTCCCATATTTTTCAACCTGGACCCTATGTTCCTATGTTTTTGTGTCTAAGTGACTGATGGGAACAACAATCTTTGACATTGGTCCAGTAGTAAACAAGCTACAATGTAAGTTAATAGGGCAATTGTGCGTTCACAAAAGTGCTTGTTTTGCCGCTGACAGACTCAGATTAATATTCTAAGTGTCTGACAACATTATGGGAAGGATTTCTAAGGAGATTTGTGGATGTTTTTTTGTGTCTCTGTCGTTTTGTTTCTCTTAGTGGTTGTTTTAAGTCTCTTTATAGTCATCGTGCATCCTTCTGCAGTCATTCTTTGTGTATCTGTGCTTGTTTTGCATCTCTTTGTGGTCGTTCTGCGTCTGTGCAAACCTTCCAAAAAGGGCATTTTTAGGGGGAGTTTTTTCTTTGTCTGAATCAACGGTCTCAGGACAGATTGTGCTCTTTGAGGCAAATCTTTGCTATCGGATTTGCCTAACAGTCAGTTTTGGGCGCCCTGTGCCTGCACCTGATTGTTCCAGTAAATACTGTACAATGATTCGTCTCACAACTCAAACAACTACTGATCTGAATGAACCCTGTTGGAAAATTCATTTTCGCACTTGTGTGTGTCTTGGACTCGACCCGCTCTTCTAATGATTTCGGCTGCAGCCCCGCCCGGGAGTTGTGCATTGGTGGTGTAACCCTAAAGCGTCTTTCAAGCCACAGACAGCACTAAGTAAGGCCAGTAACAGTTAGTTAGGCTATAGGCATATTGTTTTCTGAGTGGACTCACTATTACTTACAAGCTATTTGAGAAGCAGCCTAATCTGATGTTTCGGCGACCTGTAAACGTGTGAACGTGAGCAGCTGTGGTGGCGAGTTTCTCGCTGTGCTACACTTTGAGAGGAGAGGCAGTGCTTTGCTTACCGGTGCGACGCTGCAGAGAACTCCCGACAAAATCTGATTTGGTGTGGAACAGTGGTGTAGTCTAATGTATTGTAGTGGGTATACTGTACCACATTTTTTCTTCCTGGCTCAGAATGGGCCAAAAGTTCACCCCAAAGCAACAAGGACAAAATAAAATAGGCTACTTATATTTGTCTTAAACGTGCAGTGAAGGGAGGATACTTGCGTTAGTGTGGGCGGAGCATTTGGGCGCAGTCGCTACGCACACATTACGCGTACTACACACTACACACTACGTACTACACACTATGTACTACACACTACGCACTGCGCTCAGCGAGGAGAGAGTCGATGACAGATGACATGTTCTGCAGCGTTCGTTTAGTTTGCTGTCACATTCCTCGACCCCGTATTTGTAAATACAAATATCTGAAGTGAAAGTTCCGTCACAAATATATGTTGTTGCGTGTCATGGGGCATTTTTAAGTGGGTATATGGAAATCTTGGAGCTTTCTTAGTGGGTATACTGCATATTCCTGCGTATCACGTAGACTACACCACTGGTGTTAAACCAAAAAGAAACTCTGAGAAAAGACTAGGGCAGCGTGTCTGTCCCAAAATCTTTACACGACCACAATCTTTGTGGTTGACTTGTAATTACAGGACTTCTTTTTAGCTGCATCTTATAGAGCTGGTTCTGATTTTCTCCGTTCAATATCGTTTCATTGAATGCTGATATAAAGAGCTTTAAACCTGGAACCAAGCTAGCCAGCTAAGAGATGAATCGTAACCATAAAATACTTGATTTGGCGCTAAAAAAAGAACTTTTTGAATACGGCAAAGAGTCAAAGAAACAAGACTGTGTACAGAAACTATCAGAGACTTCAATGGTAGAAGCTCGCTCTTATGCTGCGTTCGAGACAACCCGCAACTCGTGTTTTCATGACCTTCTACTCGTGAAAGTGCCCTGGAACGGCAGTCAAACCCGTAATTTACTCCCCGTGAACTCGTACCAGATCGTTGAACTCCCAGTTACAGTTTTTGACGTCACACACACATAAACAACAATGGCGACCCCTGTTGATGCTGTACAGACGCCGCTGATTAACGGTGAGAAATAGAAAGAAATAGACATAAATAGGCAACGTAAAGTAATTCCGCACATTGTAATCAAAACAATACACATACGATTGTGTACTACTTCAGGTTATGTTTATTAAATGAAGGCCAAAATATGTCGCCGACTAGAAATCGCTAGTATCAGCTAGCGCTAGCTAACGTCAGCGTTAGGTAGCCGCTAGCTAACGCTAGGTAGAAGGGTTTGTCTTTGCCTGGAACGCTACAAAGTCGTAAGTCGTGACTTTAGGTCGTAACTTGCGGGCTAAAAATTGCGCCTGGAACGCAGCATAACTGTTCACGGATCCAAGGTGACAAAGCTGTTACGCTTAGGATTGTGGGTAGTGTAGTTTTTCTCCATAAGATTGTGAATAAAACATGTTTTTCTTAAAACAAGGTTGATTTCATACGGACTTCTAGCTTCTACAGGAGCAGAAACTTTTCGTTTCACAACCTCGTAGCTCGGGGTCAGTCTACCTCGGATGGTTTAGACATTATGTCTGTTAATCAAAATCCTTATGGAAAAAAATTGACGGGATTTTTTACTTCTCTTACTTTCTGAACCACACTGTTGAGCTCTATAGGTTTTAAGCGGAGGCTACATCCTCCCTACATTCTTATTTTGAATGGACAAAACAAGACATTTGAGGACGTCATCTTGGGCTTTTTGGGAAACACTGATCCACATTTCCCCTGAACCACACTGTTGAGCTCTATACAGTCCTTCCAGAAAAATATGGAGTTATTTTGTGATTGTTGCGGGCAAAAATCCTTGATTATGCGGCACGTTTTCTTAAAAAATGCGATGGAATATGCGGGATATTTATGCAATTTTATGTGATGAAATTGCAAAAAATTGCGGTTTGTTGCAGCTTTTCGATGACGTTCACGTCGCGTAATTACGTCACTTCATAACGTCACTTCATAACGTCACTTCATAACGTCACTTCATAACGTCACTTCATAACGTCACTTCATAACGTCACTTCATAACGTCACTTCATAATGTTTCCATGGCAACAGGGGAAAACGACTGCTCTTGTGTGAAGTAAACGCAACATTTTTCAACTTTCAGCTAAGATATATGTGTGACTTTTTTGCAACGTAAATGCGGGGATTATGAAATCATGCAAGCCCCGCATATTTTGCGCGGAAACCAACAATTTATTTGCGAAAGTGCGGCGTATTTGAAAAAATGCGCCCCCCCCCCGCGTAAATATGCGGACTTGGGCTGATTATGCATTGAATTATGCGATCGCATAATCACGTTTTTCTGGAGGGACTGGTTTCAGGTTTTAAGCGGAGGCTACATCCTCCCTACTACGTTTTTATTTTGAATTTTGAATGGATGAACTTTGCTTTGCCACTATCTGGTGTGACCCAGCTTTATCCCTATGGCTCTACAACCTTTTCAAACACACCAAATTACATTTTGTCCGGAGTACACTGCCACCCTTTACTCCTCCGCCTACATAAGGACCAACCTCGGATACTCGGGGACGGGAAGGGGATGAAACTGGCTATATAAACCGCAGTAGTTGTTAGTGACTGCTCACAAACATGGACTGAAGCAGACAAAGTGTGTTGAGGAATGTTACAATAGTTAATCTGTTTTTTTTTTGTCTTTTTCTCAACAGCTTTTTTGAGTGTGGGGGGGGGAAGCGAGACGAGGTGACAGCGGAGCGATGAATGGATGATCAGCAGCACTTCTGCGGTAGCTGGGCGGGCTTGTCGGTCAATCTGGTGGTCTTGGTGCCGGGAGCCGCTGGCACCTCCACGTCCACGCGCTCCGACATCTTCACACAGATGATGTCCACCAGGCGCTCGAAGACCTGCCGGACGTTGATGTTCTCCTTGGCGCTCGCCTCGTAGTACTCGAAGCCTGCAGGGGGGAAACACAAAGGTTAAACGGCACGGTGTGGCTCAGTGGTTAGCGCTGCTGCCTCACAGCTAGTAGTGCAGAGTTCAATCCCCCGGGCCGGGCTGAGCCTTTTCTGTGTGGTGTTTGCGTGGGTTTCCTCTGGGTGCTTGGGTTTCTTCAACCATAAAGAAATGCATGCTATAGGTAACTAGGACTACAGTTGAAAATTAGCCGTGTGTGTGTGTGTGTGTGTGTGTGTGTGCGTGCGTGCGTGTGTGGTCTTGTTTAACTATATCCGTGGGGTCCAAAAACCAGGAGTCCAGTATACTTGTGGGGCCCAAAATGCTGGACCCCACAAGTGTAAAGGACTGTTTGAGGGTTAAGACTTGGTTTTAGGATTAGGGTTAGAATTAGGTTATGGTTAGGGTGAGGGTAAGGGTTAAGGTTAGGCATTTAGTTGTGGTGGTTAAGGTTAGGGTAAGGGGCTAGGGAATGCATTATGTCAATGCCGGATCCCCACAAAGATAGTGAAACGCACTTGTGTGTGTGTGTGTGTGTGTGTGTGTGTGTGTGTGTGTGTGTGTGTGTGTGTGTGTGTGTGTGTGTGTGAGTTTGTGCCACTCTGTTCATCCGTCCGTCTCTCTCTCTCTGCCTGATCGCCTGTCTCGCTCTAGACACAGCTGAGAAGTCAAGACCAAAATCTCCGGGTCAGGGTTAATCAACCTGAAATTTATTTTATTTTGTAAAGTATCCGGCTGCCATTACCCACCTGGCTTGACACATTCACTCGCGGATCGTGGAGACCTAAAAATGATTTCTGCAGTGCGCGCCGCTGGCAACTAAACAACGTGCTGGAGAAGCCAAGAGCCTGGGCGTTCATCTGACATGTGTTTGTGTTCCCTATGTCATTATGTGCATGTGGTGTAGAAAGCAATCAGTTTTGGTGGGTGATCAGTTTTTTTGGCATGACACCGGTAGCCGGTGAGCCACAATCAATGAGCCTGTAGCGATGTAGCATCTCCCCGCCCCCGCTGTGCGGGGACACTCAGAAAGTTCCTGATTTATAGATAGATGTTGATTAATGTGCATTGTCCTAATAAAAAGAAACGGTGTGAAATCATGCAGATTTGTAGCCTGACCAGCCAGCCCCACATCCAGATGTTGGGTCTGGGAACTCACCATTGGCTGGGCTCAATCCGAAGGGCGGGATAAATGGTTGTTTTTCAAATTCCCTCTGCACGCAATAGGATAGCTCTACAACCAATCAGAGCAACGCTAGCTGATAGATTAAACTTTAAACTCCGAACACATCTTCCTTTTTTAAGAATGACTTCAGGGCCGTTCTTTGTTCTTTTCTCAAAGAAAAGCTGAACTCCAAGTCTTCCAGAGTCGCGGCCAAAGCCGATTCCAAAGACCGCTGTTCGCCAGCAGCAGCAGCCATCTTCTTTGTTTTCAAGTAGCAGGGAATTCACGCAGAACCGTCGCAACTCTGCCGTCATTATGTTAAGCCACGCCCACCGACTCTATACACGATGTGATTGGCCTGACCAGAGTTTGGTTTTTCCAGCTCGCAAGCCAACGGAGAGTTGCTGGACGACCCTGGCTGCAAATTACATTTGCTGCCGCTAGTGTGGTCTAGATTTCTAGGTTAGCAGATTTGTTTATGTGCAGGCAGTCATAACGAAGATTGTACATTGAGGGTCCTATCTTGCACCCAACACAGCGCAGAGCCCGACGCAAGTGTCTTTGCTAGTTTAAGACCGACGCAGTTGTCAATTTCCCGTCCAGAGCCCACGTCGTTTAAATGGCAAATGCACCTGCCCCCATCTTTGCGCCTATGGGCGTGCTGGTCTTACAGGGAGGTGTGTTCAGGTGCATTCTAGGCAGCATGGTGGCTCAGTGGTTAGCACTTCTGCCTTACAGCAAGAAGGTTCTGGGTTTGAATCCAGGTCGTTCCGGGCCTTTCTGTGTGGAGTTTTCACGTTCTCCCCGTGTTTGCGTGGGTTTGTTTCCTCCGGGTGCTCCGGTTTCTTCCCACCATAAAGACATGCATACTAGGACTACAGTTGAAAATTAGCCGACTGGCTAACACTGGCGCGCAATGTGCATTGTCCTAATCAAATAATCTTACAACAATTCTGGGAGTATTGCTATCTTGAGGTAAGGTATTTATCTTCCTGAAAATGCAACGAAATGTACCTGATAGTGTCATCAACAAACTGAAAGATGATAAAGTAACTGTTAACTGATTTCATGCTGTGAATGTGAAATATTAACTTCAGCCACATAACTCTAGCAGTACTTGGTTAGCATAATTGTGCTAGCCTAAGATTGGTTTTGAATAAAAAATGTTTATATGTGTATCTTCAACCCGTTCTCATTCCGAACTCGTAAAATAAGGACGTTTGGACAGTGGCTGTCAGCGTCTGATGCGACAAAAAAGGCGTCTTTCAGCGTGTTTGCGTAACGCACCGGGGAGAGCAGCAGTTAGAGAGGATTTAGCGAGTAGTATGTAAGGGCGAATTTCCGCGCAAGGAGGTTGGTTGGGGGGGTGGATGGGTCAAGCAAACACAGGACTTTCACCCAGGAGAGCGGGGTTCGCATCCCGCTTGTCACGCTTGCTATAGTCGCTTTTTATTTTCCTCCCGCGTGTCACAGAACCGTACGCCCACCCACGACCTTTTCCTAAACATAACTGCGTCAAAAGGGACGGCAATAGTCCCGACCAAGCGCGTTTACTTATAGCGCTAAAGGAGACTTTTAGCGTCAATAAGAACGACAAAGGCACCTGACCAAGCGTCCGTATGTTACGAGATGAGTGTGAGAACCTGTTGGTATCTTTCTGACTTCCTTTCTGACTTGTTTCCTTTTCTTGTGAAATGCTGGATAGTTTCCGACCTCTGCAATCATTTAAAACAAACAAACAGACACAGAGGAGGAGAAATCTTTTTTTTTTAAACTTGTTTTGACTCAAAGATGTATTAAAATCGCCTAAACATTTACAGCTTTATCTTCAGGCTTTTAAAGACAGTTTTCTGACTTAAGTTGGGTGTGGTTTCATCTATTTGAA
>NC_050183.1:13820269-13862769 GCF_008315115.2 Sander lucioperca
CCGTGTCTCTGGACGGAGACCAGTGAAGGATATTAGAAGATCTTTCCCGGTGATGGCTGAGCGTTACTGAGCAGCCTCCAACTGAGCTTGAAGACGTAGATGTGACGTGAGCAACCTGTCTGAAAGTTGGAAGTCTTCTGGTAGCTGTGCCAAGAGAAATCTCAATCATTCCCAATCTAGCAGAGACGGAGAGCGTAGGTATATGTAAGGAGATAACATAGACACAGGCTAATTATTGATCACTAAAATGATAGTTAACATTAGTAATTAAACTTAAACAGCTAATGGAAGTCCAAACTGCCTGAGAGCTTCTCCTGTACTATACGGTAATTCCTCTACTATGAGACAGTAAGTCTCGTGGTTATGACCCAATCGTTAGCCTATTTTTATAAAAACGTCTGCTACGGAGCCATAACGTGAGCTACAAGGTAATGGAGCCTTTTATACATTGTCGTGTTTCTTTAGAAATAAACAATGGACAAATAGAGTCTTTAAACTCTTCAGATGTAAAGTTATTCTCTGTCAAAGTGACGTCAAAATGAATGGCAGTCAATGGGATGCTAACGGGAGGTGATGGCTTGGTAGCATCAAAATGGCGCCATAGGAGCTACGGGGTCCGAGGAGAGGCTTACCCCCTTGGGGAAGAGGAGGAAAGTGAGAGTAATATTACCTCCTGTTACCAAACGCACAGACGGACTACGGATCGTAGCCTCAGAGAGACGTCACTTAGACACTTTGGGCTGACGAATCTTTCTAATGACACATTTTCACAGTCTGATACTTCAGTTTCACTACAAACTGAGACTCTCTTGACTTGCAAAGTTATTTTTTAAACTGACGAACATCATATGTGTAATTATTCATGGCTGAATTCAAACGGGATTAAAGAAAGAACAAGGGCCCTATTTTAACGATCTAAGCGCATGGCGCAGGTGCGTTTAGGGCGTGTCCAAATCCACTTTTGCTAGTTTGACAGCGGAAAAAAGTGTGTGTGTGTGTGTGTGTGTGTGTGTGTGTGTGTGTGTGCACTGCTGTGCGTCCCTGTGTGTGTAACAAGCATAGTGTGCGCGCTGTGCACGAGCCTAGGAGCATTTTACTAATGCTCTGTTAAAATAACAATGAAATGCTGCGTTATTGACTTTAGACCAGGTTTTTGTTGGTCAATGGTGCCATCACTTCCCGCTGCCTCAAGATAGCAATACACCCAGAATGCACCTGAACACACCTCCCTGTAAGACCAGCACGCCCTGAATGCACCTGAACACACCTCCCTGTAAGACCAGCACACCCAGAATGCACCTGAACACACCTCCCTGTAAGACCAGCACACCCAGAATGCACCTGAACACACCTCCCTGTAAGACCAGGACGCCCAGAATGCACCTGAACACACCTCCCTGTAAGACCAGGACGCCCAGAATGCACCTGAACACACCTCCCTGTAAGACCAGCACGCCCAGAATGCACCTGAACACACCTCCCTGTAAGACCAGGACGCCCATGGGCGCAAAGATGGGCGCAGGTGCATTTGCCATTTAAACCACGCGGGCGCTGGACGCTATTTGTCTTAAAATAGCAAAGACACTTGCGTCGGGATTTCCCTCAAGTCTCTCAAACTTGAGTCCCATCTCTGCCGTGTCGTGAGAATATCTTTATTTAAACAACAACAAAAAATTCAACTGGGGATCAAGGAGGACGTGTCCAACTCATGTTTCATTGTCCTCCACTTTTACAGTCTTTTAAACTTTCACAAGAAGGGAGTGATTTAGGACGCAGCTCATGTGTTCGGGGAGGCTAGTTGCAGCTGGATGAAGCCTGACAGGAAGCTCGACAACTCAGAAACAATAGAAAGTACTCAGCAAGAAACAAGCTGCATGTAACCTTAACGGGCAATTGCGCACCTTCAGTTAGCGTCCACTAAAAGTTCTGTTGTTGCCGCTGACAGACTCAGATTATTATTCTAAGTGTGTGACAACATTATGAAAGGATCCCTACAGAGATAGACCTTTTAGTTAAAGAGGAAGATCCTTTTAGTTTAACATGAAACAGCCCCGAAATCACCATCACCAAACTACACCAGACTCCATGTAAATAATCACTAATTTTATCATCGTAAAACACACTTCATTTAAAGTTGACAGAAATAAAATAAAACTACCAAAAGCCGTCTTGGTTCATCTTTCCACTGTTCCAACAATCACCACTCTGGTTTGGTTGAAATAAACGCTTAATTCACCCATTTACATGTGGAGAGATGCTGGCTCTATACATGCTAAAAGTAGTGATTATTTACATGGAGTCTGGTGGAGTTTGGCGAAGGTGATTTCTAGGCTGTTTCACATTAAACTAAAAGGATCTTACTCTAACTAAAAGGTCTATCTCTGTAGGGATCCTTTCCATTTTCCGAGTCTGGTGAGTAAAATAGTTTCCTTAACACGACCATCAAAACCTTTGCTTTAATGTGGGTTTTTAACGACTCTCGTTTCAGAGGCAGTTAACAGTTTAACAGGTTTTCCTTTCTCACTTCAGATTAAACCTTCCTCGGCCTCCAGCTGTGAGGAAACCTGTCGGATTAGCTGAAAAACTGCACAGGAGCTGCTCCTCTTCGTTCCTGAAAAGCTGACGTTTCAGAAGTTCCCAGCCAGTGGCGTAGTCTAATGTATTGTAGTGGGTATACTGTACTGTATATAAATATATTGGCCTATATATATGGGCCAGAATCTGCCTTTGGGGGAGGAGGGGTCTGGGTGTCCTCCCCTAAGGTTATTTTGAGCGTCAAAGACGCATTTTTTTGCATTCGGATACACTTTTATGCACCAATTTACGGTGGAAATACCTTTATTTAGCCACTATGCCACAACGAAAAACACAGATGACAATTCAAAATATATTAAAATGATGTTGTTGCGTGTCATTGGGCATTTGTAAGTGGGTATATGGAAATCCTGGAGCTTTCTTAGTGGGTATACTGCGTATACCTGCGTATCACGTAGATTACACAACTGTTTCCAGCCAAATATACAGAATGATTCAAGCACAAAGAGCCAACAAACGTCACGTCATGTTAAACAAAGACGGAGTGCAAAGACACACTTCCTGTTCACCTGTCACGTCAATTAAAAAGCCTGAGCTGCCACTCTCCGTGGCCGACCGTGCAGACAGACTTAGTGTGTGAAGCGCTGAACGAATGTGAGCAGCAGATGAGTCAGAGCTGAAGATCCTGCTGGGTTCAATGTAGCGCGAGATGGCTGTTGTCAGTGGAGACTCATCCTCTCTGTCACGACCGAAGGGAGGAAAAGATGACTACAAAATCCATCCGATTCTATAGCTGCGGATGAACGCTTTTAATCTCTGGATTCTTACGAGACTTCACTGGAGATGTGATTCACTGGGAGGAAAATATCTGAGAAAGTCTTCTGCTGAATATAGAGAGAGTGATTTGGTTTGTCAGTTTCTGAAGTCTTCTGCAGCATCTGTCATAATTAATAAACAACGCATTCTCACCAACGGTTTGTGCGATATCGTCTTAAAACGTACTGTATGCACAGCAATTCGTAAGATATCCTACGAAGTTACGGCTGCCAGCCACATGACGGTGACAGTTTAGTTTAGCCGACAAAAGCTCATGAGCGCACTCCCTTTTAAAAAAAAAAAGTAGTCAAAAAAGTTAGCATTTCAGAACCGTAGGAAATGGACAGCGGTCGACACGAACACACACGCCTATTAACTCGATAATAATCTTTCAACTCAGGACAGCGCCACTTCTCACAAATACAGATAGGATTGGAGGGGGGTCACCAAAGAGGCGTTTTCATCCGAGAGACGCTGTGATTGGTGGATAGGATATGGAGCAGGGGACTGACAGCGACATAACCAATCACGCTATGACTGACGCTCCACTTAGCACCAACTGCAATGTTTAATTCGAAATGAATGTAGCCTACTGGCAGTCTGGCACACGTGGGTGCTAGGGATGTCACGAGGAACCGATACTACCGACACCTTCCGGTTCTAAAATGACGATGCCCATTTTTTGATGCACCGTATAGGCACCGTTAGCGACGATGCCAGCGTTAGCAGCAACCGTGCTACGCCTTTTCCAGAACTGATGGGGGCAGTATACGCTTCAGAGTGTTCCAGTCGATACATTCAGAAGAAGGTCACGAAGAAATGGCCGAGAGTCAACTCTACCCGAGGAGGGAGAACTTCGCTTCAGAGCTCAAACCTCCTATGGCGCCATTTTGATGCTACCAAGCCATCACCTCCCGTTAGCGTCCCATTGACTGCCATTCATTTTGACGTCACTTTGACAGAGAATAACTTTACATCTGAAGAGTTTAAAGACTCTATTTGTCCATTGTTTATTTCTAAAGAAACACGACAATGTATAAAAGGCTCCATTACCTTGTAGCTCACGTTATGGCTCCGTAGCAGACGTTTTTATAAAAATAGGCTAACGATTGGGTCATAACCACGAGACTTACTGTCTCATAGTAGAGGAATTACCGTATAGTACAGGAGAAGCTCTCAGGCAGTTTGGACTTCCATTAGCTGTTTAAGTTTAATTACTAATGTTAACTATCATTTTAGTGATCAATAATTAGCCTGTGTCTATGTTATCTCCTTACATATACCTACGCTCTCCGTCTCTGCTAGATTGGGAATGATTGAGATTTCTCTTGGCACAGCTACCAGAAGACTTCCAACTTTCAGACAGGTTGCTCACGTCACATCTACGTCTTCAAGCTCAGTTGGAGGCTGCTCAGTAACGCTCAGCCATCACCGGGAAAGATCTTCTAATATCCTTCACTGGTCTCCGTCCAGAGACACGGGATCTGGTGGTCCATTCTTATATACAGTCTATGATGCATACAGAGTATCGTCAGACAATCTGCTTCCTGTTTACACCGGCACGCACATGCCCAGTGTGTGTGTGACCGGTCATGTGATGTGTGTTGTTAGACGTGTTGATGATTAATTCTGCTACTGGAGCTGAAACTCTCGTGTGGACGGAGATCATTTTAGTCTCAAAATGCTGCTTGAAAATTAAAACGTAGTTGTGTGGATGGGCCCCCCCCCCCCCCTCCCCTCGCTCAGCCCCTGGTAAGTGGTGCAGAAAATGGACAATCTATTAAACCAAAATATTACGGTCAATATTAGGCACCACCCTGTACCCAGTGCCTTTGTTATGGGATATTTTAGGAGATTAAAGAATTTATTATTTATAGAGTAATTTATAATGAAACATAACCTTAATTTAAGATGATTTTGGGAAGATGACATGATATAATGATGGAGCTCAGGTGGGATCGACGATTCTGGATTCATATCAGGCCGGTGTTTGTGTGTGTGTGTGTGTGTGTGTGTATGTTTGTCTCTGTGTGAGTGTGTGTGTGTGTGTCTGTTTGTCTCTGTGTGTGTGTGTGTCTGTGTGTCTCTGTGGGAGTGTGTCTGTGTGTTTGTGTGTGTGTGTGTGTGTGTGTGTCTCTGTGTGTGTGTGTGTGTGTGTGTGTGTGTGTGTGAGAGTGTGTGTCTGTGTGTCTCTGTGTGTGTATGTGTGTCTGTGTGTATATGTGTGTCTCTGTGTGTCAGTGTGTGAGTGTGTGTGTGTGTATGTGTGTCTCTGTGTGTGTGTGTGTGTGTGTGTGTGTGTGAGAGTGTGTGTCTGTGTGTCTCTGTGTGTGTATGTGTGTCTGTGTGTGTGTGTGTGTATATGTGTGTCTCTGTGTGTCAGTGTGTGAGTGTGTGTGTGTGTGTGTATGTGTGTCTCTGTGTGTGTGTGTGTGTGTGTGTGTGTGTGTGTGTGTGTGTGTGTGTGTGTGTGTGTCTCTGTGGGAGTGTGTCTGTGTGTTTGTGTGTGTGTGTGTGTGTGTGTGTGTGTGTGTGTGTGTGTGTGTGTGTGTGTGTGTGTGTGTGTGTCTCTGTGTGTGTGTGTGTGTGTGTGTGTGTGTGTGTGTGTGTGTGTGTGTGTGTGTGTGTGTGTGTGTGTGTGTGTGTGTGTGTGTGTGTGTGAGTGTGTGTGAGTGTGTGTGTGTGTGTCACCGTGTTCTCTGTGTCTTACCTCTGCTGGGCGGATCTGATGCTCTCTCTCTCTCTCTCTCTCTCTCTTTCTGCAGCTCGCTCCCCAAATAATACGACTAAAATAATATTAAAACCAAGCAATGTGTCCTCTACAGCGACGACAACGAGTCCAAGCTGATCCAGCGACCGTCTGTACAGGGAATCAGGAACACCGGCTGCGTCGTATGCAATCAGAAGAGTGGAAATTTTTCCTGCAGAAATGAGGTGAAATTGGCTGTAAAACGTCTTCTTTCCGCGGTGCCACACGCAGCTTCTTTACGCAGGGCTTCACGCTGACATCCTGCGTTGATTCAAGGTGGAGCGAAGCGACGTGGGAATGTTTGCAAAAGGAGGCTGCAGCCTGCTGTCACCTCCTCCGCCCTAAAAATAACCCAGCACCACCGGCTTCTCTGTGAATGAATTCTGTTTTTTTTTGGGTTTTTTTTCCCTCCGCTGTTCTGCAGGCAGCTCCTCCGCCCTATCACACAGCAGATTTGTGCAGACGCGTACGCGGCAGGAGCGGCAGTCATCTGCGTGCTATGACTCATAACTGAAGCAGCGAGGCGTGTAATTGCTTCAGCATCAATAACAAGAGACATCAAACTGAGAGAAAGGGGACAGAATCTGCCTGTTTGTGCTGCATCAAACATATAAACACACACATTCAGGCCAGGTCAGGTTTCTGCTCTCTGCAGCGTCAACGCACCTCGCTCTGACATTTTAATGTTGCAGCATCACAACACTACAGTGTTTGTGCTTGCGGTACAGTACAGGTAAATGCTAGGGGTAAAGAAAAGATAAAGGATTTGGCCAAAAACGTCGAGAGAAAGCAACAGAAACGCTCAAAGTGTCAAAAAAAGTGTCAAAAATATCAACAAAGCGACAAAGATATAGAAGAAAGCAATAAATAAAGATGGAAAAAGTGACAAATACGTTGAAAAAGGCGGCAAAAATGTTTTTAAAAAACATCTAAAGGTGACAAAAACTTAGAAAAAGGGACAAAAACATTGAAATCTTGCCCACGCTGTAAACCTTTGATGTAAATTTACAGCTCCAATCTCACAGTATCTTACTGTTTTAATGTTATACAGCATCATACTGTAAATGGCAATGCATTCTGGGAGAAAATAATAATATTACAGCACTATCAGATGTTACAGATTACAGGTATTTACTGTTCAGAATCAGAATCAGAATCAACTTTATTGGCCAGTTTTGCGTAGACAAACAAGGAATTTTACTCCAGTAATCTTTGCTCTCAAAGTACAACACGATGACGGTAAGAATATAACAGAAAATAGTGTACGGTATAAATAAAAATATACAAAAGAGAGGCAAGGAATAGTGCAATATCAGGCTGAGATTTTAGGATTTTGAAAAAAGATTGACGTGTTTCCTCGGAAGGATGTGCAACAGTCGTGCAACGTGCTTTGAGGCCACGTCCACACCTTCCCTGGAAGAATATGGCGCTTTTCCCTGCTCGACTCGCCTCGACTCTACTCGCCTTTTTTGGTTTTCCATTATGAAAAAAAGTCCCTGGTACCTGCTAACAGGTACTTTTTTTAGTACCTCCTCAGTCGAGGTTCCCAGCGAGCTGAGGCGAGCCGAAAAGGTGCCGTGAAAGCGACAGACGGGGGTGTCCTGAACAAACCCGCTATTTTTAAACAGTTTAGCCAGCTGTGTATTTTTTGCTGCCTCCAGCTTCTTTAGAAACTAAATTTGTCTTCTGGCAACAACACACACCTTCCACGTTCTGTCTGTGTCGTTAGGTCACGGCAGTTTACTGCGGCGCCGCTTGTTTCAGTTCTGCGGAGGCTCCAGGCAGAGCATTCGCCGTAGCCTAACTACACACACACATGCCGGCTCGACGCACACACCAGCTGACAAATGTATACATCAGGCCACATATTACACAGGCTACAGCGAAAGCTCTGCGTGGAGCCTCCACAGAACTGTAAAACAAGCTTAAGTGGCCTGATGTTTATACTTGTGCGCTGGTGTGTGTGTCAAGCCGGCAAGACGACCAGCCATGCTGAGGCGGGACTAAAATCTGCAATGGAAAACGGACGCACAGTGTGTCGAGTCGAGTCGAGTCGAGGCGAGTAGAGTCGAGGCCAGTCGAGCAGGTACCATGTAGGCCTAATGGAAAAACGCCTTTGCTGCGTCCAAACGGATCCATTTGTAAATGACTCAACACGCTACTTCATATTCCAGGCACTGTTTCTGCTACAGAAATTCACCAAAACAAGGAGAAGACAAGCATAGTTAACTTCCACTTCCCGTCATAACATGACTAGCTACACTAACGTTCTCTTAATACATCCATGGACTATAATAACTGTAGTGGAAGTTTTCTTGTTAACAGCAGGAGGGTAGATTAGAAACACAAGAAATGAAACTAAGTTACTGAGAATGAATCCAAAGTTTAGTCTTTGAGTATTTATTTATATTTGCAAATATAGGAACACGGTTTCACAAGTACAACAGCACAGTGGGAAAGTGTATTCAACGAATGAGAGAAAGCACACAGTATATATGCATCTTCAGTGAGATAGACAAGGCATGCCCCTCTTTTCTAAACATGACTCACACATTTCTTACAATCAAACACAGTCAGACAATCAGGAGCCACTTCACTTCTTCCCCTCTGTACCACTTTCTACCCCAAAGTTTAGACATCCCTTTATCTCAACTATGTGAGAAGTCTCAACTATCCACGGAGAAATAACAGATAGTTTAGGGTGACCTTGTAGTCCCTATCTGTTCAGCGTACACATTACGTTCCCAGACTTGGTGACTCTTACTTTCAACATGTGAGAATAAGAGAAGAAAAAAAACCTTCATCATTGTGAGACAAATTAAAACAGAAATAAGACAAAAATATAAAGAATCATGCTTAAACATAATTTTTCCACTACATAACTTTCACCACTCCTCATTTTATAAAGGTCTCCGCAAGAAAACGTCTTTGTTTACGTTGTATAATGTGCTGTTGGAATGCTTTTTATTTTGCTATTCTGTCTGCCATCGGACATGATTGCAGCGCGCTAGCTGGCAGAGCTAACGTTAGCGCGCTAACGTTAGCTCTGCTAACTAGCTAACATCGGCAGTCAAACAAACATCAATGATCCAATGTCTTTTTGATAATCTACACCTTTTTCTTGCGGTAGCCTTTCTACAATAAGCCGTGGTAAAAGTTACTATAATCCATTCAAGGAGTTAATAAGCAGACAGATTAGCTAGCTAGTTGATAAGTTGTCTACTTCCACTTTATAAACAGATAACCATAGCAGCTAACGTTAACGTAATGTAGCTGCTTTAGCGATGTTTAATGTTAGCTACATAACGTTAGCAATATATCTTGTGTAGAATCCAGGACCGGCAGAGCAGAGGGAAGTGTCGGGGAGCAGAGACATTTATTTAGACAAGTATTTAGATGAAGTGAGCTTGTTTGACCATGAAGATATGCTCGCTTATAGCTTCACCGCAGTCGTGTGTGTCAGTGGCCGCGGGTAAGAGGTCGAGGGGTGTAGCGATGACATCATCGATACGATAAGTAGGCTATGCGGCTTCGCCGTCCAAATGAAGCCAAAAGGGAGCCGTTTTCGAATTTTTTCACCCTGGGACCAGGTTTCAAAAAAGTGCGTTTTCAGGCAGTGCGTTAACTGGATTCGTGTGGACGACGGGCCCAAACGATGCTAAACATGTGCGTTTGCACCAAAAAACGTCTCCGTGTGGATGGCCCCATATGTTTTCTCTCGTTTTGGTGGATGTGTCAGAGATGTTACAGGTCAGACCTCAGTGTTAACTTTATTTCTTTAAATGTTACAGTTACGGCTGAAAATTACTACAGAAATAACGAAGTTTACTGATATTTCACATATCTCCACAATTTAAATAAACGGCCATTTGTCTACCCGGAAGTGTTTCAAAAGTCACTTGATGGTTTTTTTTTTTTTTGTCTTTGTGGGATATATTTGTTCGTAGGCTACTTGTAAGACATGCTTATTTGTTTCTGAAGCATGATGTAATCAAAATAGCTTGTGTACTTGTTTGATAGGTACGTATTTTATTTATTTTAACACGTTTTTGTTTAAGTTGTGGCAGGAAATTAGCTCCAGATTATTGGGTCTGACCATAGACTGTTAATATTAATATTAACAGTATATGGGTCTGACAGGCCTGACAGCCATTTTGTGATCAAAACTTCAAAATAATAGCTCAAAAGCATCATTGTTTACATTTTGTTGCCAGTGAAATTGAATACAGATACAAGTTATGTTTTTGTTTTCTGAAAACAAAACACACATTTGGCTGCATTTTCAATTGTATTTCTGGCAGTAGTTATTTAAGTTGTAAAGGATTAATACATTTAAATTAAAATATATTTTAAAGAAATAGTATGTTATTTGTATATAATATTCAGTGTCTGAGTGTGACTGATGTTACATCCTACCTTCTGCAATGCAAAGTTTCTTTTAAAACGTACAGTAAGCTGACTTTTATTAAAAAGTGTATTAAAAATGTTAACGTATGGATCCGTCGTTTTATTCTGAAAAACCTGTTTACACTGCTAAGCGGGAGCGTTGTAGAACTCTTTTCTGATTGGGCGATCACAGTTACGTTCGAAGTATCCAATGAGCGAGCAGCTCGTCTCTATATAGCAACCGTTCTCACAATGACGAGGCACATTCTGTCGATTTACACCGAAGAATAAAGCAGCAACAAGATGTCTGGACGCGGGAAGGGTGTCGGTAAGACCAGGGCGAAGGCGAAGACCAGGTCCTCCCGGGCCGGGCTCCAGTTCCCGGTCGGTCGTGTCCACAGACATCTGAGGAAGGGGAACTTCGCTCAGCGTGTCGGTGCCGGAGCCCCCGTGTACCTGGCGGCGGTGCTGGAGTACCTGACCGCTGAGATCCTGGAGCTGGCTGGAAACGCTGCCCGCGACAACAAGAAGACCAGGATCATCCCCCGCCATCTGCAGCTGGCTGTCCGCAACGACGAGGAGCTCAACAAGCTGCTGGGCGGAGTGACCATCGCTCAGGGCGGCGTGCTGCCCAACATCCAGGCCGTCCTGCTGCCCAAGAAGACCGAGAAGCCCGCCAAGAAGTAAACAACCGGAAGAAAACACAACTACCCAAACAAACGGTTCTTTTAAGAGCCAAACACACCCAACTAAAGACGGAGCTCCTTTGTTACCATGGTTACAGTTAGTGACGGTTGGTGACTTATTTACAACAGAAAGATTACAGTTACAGACCAAATATTGAGATACTACAGGCTACATAGATGTATAATGGAAGATAAGACTATCATACAGCTATGAGACTTCTACTACTGTTGTACTTCATCTGTTTAGTTGACTGAGAAGCTGCCAAAAAAGCTAACAATCCAAACAAAAGGCTGTTTATAAAGCCTCACACGTCAAACTAAGTTCATTAATATTACATTTATTACAGGTTGTTTCACTTACAACAATAGAATATGTTAAAAGAGAAAACTATGAATACTAAACATAATGTATAACAGACGATAACAGGTTTAGTTTACTAGTTTATAATGTCGTGGACAGTCCCCTTTAATGAACTATGCAGTAAAAGGAGCAGCTTTAGCCTCAATGGCTAATTTCCAGCTGTAGTCCCCAGCCAGCTGACAATAGGCATCCTAAAATACAATGATTAACATATTAAAATCAGTTACATTACATCTATAATAACAAAAAAGGTTAAAACATACAAGAAAGTGGCACACAAACAGACAAGCACAGATAGTGGCAATGGCATTAATTCAGTCCATGCAGTTAATACAATATAAAGGATCAAATCACATCTGACAGATTAATGTGCACAGTAATAGTTATCAGACTGCCATGTTTTAAGGTATTTAGTGAAGGTGGAATATGTATGTATATCTTTGATTGTAGTGGGCAATGAATTCCAGTTTTGTAATGCCGTGACAGAAAATGATAATTGGCCAAATGTGCTTTTCCTGAATGGAATTAGGTCACCTCGTGCGGCACTTCTGGTAATGTGACTGCTGTTGTTATATAGAGAAAAACAGGTGAATATTGAGCCATCTATTCCTTCCTAACATGCATGTATCAGAATGAGTTTTACATAATAATACCCTTAATTTAAACAAGATGAAGTCTAATAGATCTAATAATATTACTCTATTGCTGACATTTAGACAGAGACAGAGGAGAAAAGTGTAATTCTGCAGATAAATCTTAAATATTCCACAGGCTGGAGCGTGCAAACACAGATTAGTTTAATCTGTTCTGAAATAATAAACAATGGAAGAAACATTAATTCAACGTCTCGTGTTTAATTCTCTACATTTATATATTTGACATGTTATAGTTCTCTCAGCTGCTGCATAGTTACATGTTTTGGAGTTCATTTGTAGGTGTACATATACACCAAACCAAATGTGATCAGTATAAATAGTACTGGGAATTGTAAGAACAGTAATGGTCACATTATCAGTTTGAGAGAGAAATAAGTGCTCATGTACATGCTAAAATAATATTTAAACAAATTGTAATAAGTCGTTCTAATTAAACTATTTCATATTATAAACATTGATAATAGTAGAGGAAAGGAGCTCTTTAAGGACGAGTGGGGGGCTCTTAAAAGAGCCGTTGTGTGGTTGATGTTGTTGGTTTAGCCTCCGAAGCCGTACAGGGTGCGGCCCTGTCTCTTCAGAGCGTACACCACATCCATGGCGGTCACCGTCTTCCTCTTGGCGTGCTCGGTGTACGTGACGGCGTCACGGATGACGTTCTCCAGGAACACCTTGAGCACACCGCGGGTCTCCTCGTAGATCAGACCGGAGATACGCTTCACTCCGCCGCGGCGAGCCAGACGGCGGATGGCGGGCTTGGTGATCCCCTGGATGTTATCACGGAGAACTTTACGGTGGCGCTTGGCGCCTCCTTTCCCGAGTCCCTTTCCTCCTTTTCCTCTTCCAGACATTTTCAGTTGAGATCGTTGAAACGAATGACTTGACGCTCCTCAAACGGCTGTATTTACGTTCTATCTGCGGACGTAAGAGAGAGCAGGTGACGTGCGTCTCGCTGGGCGGGGCCAAACGGCAGGAAGTTAAGACTCTTCCTTCTGATTGGCTTTGAGAAGTTTGAACACGTTTTATAACACAAATCAAAAGAGGACAATCATATCTTATTTCTGGTTGTACACATTAACTGATGGAGTTTACTAAAGTTTATGCAATACAAGCTTATAAATACAGTAGATGTAATAACATAAAAACCACTGCATAATGTGCTAAATGTAATAATTTTTCAATTCAATTTTATTTATAGTATCAAATCATAACAAGATTAGACCACAATCTATAATTTACAAAGACCCAACAATTACAGTAATTCGCCCAAGAGCAAGCATGTAGTGTGACAGTGGCGAGGAAAAGATAGATAGATAGATAGATAGATAGATAGATAGATAGATAGAGAGAGAGAGAGAGAGAGAGAGAGAGAGAGAGAGAGAGAGAGAGAGAGATAGATAGATAGAGAGAGAGAGAGAGAGAGACAGATAGAGAGAGAGAGACAGAGAGATAGATAGAGAGACAGAGAGATAGATAGATAGAGATAGATAGATAGATAGATAGATAGATAGATAGATAGATAGAGAGAGAGAGAGAGACAGAGAGATAGATAGATAGATAGATAGATAGAGAGAGAGAGAGAGAGACAGAGAGATAGATAGATAGATAGAGAGAGAGAGAGAGAGAGAGAGAGAGAGAGAGAGATAGAGAGAGATAGAGAGAGAGAGGTAGATAGATAGATAGATATATAGATAGAGAGAGAGAGAGAGAGATAGATGGATAGATAGATAGATAGATAGATAGATAGATTTTTATTAAATAACGGTGTTGCAGCAGCAAAATGTCAGACACACAGCACACATACAGAGTAAACATTAAATAATAGGAAACAATATACATGGAATAATAGAATACTACACGAGCAATTTTTAAAATATATACGATTTGGAAATAAAATGTACAACTGTTTGACTAGTAATGATAGGATGTAGATACACCTATTGTGCAAGGTTGTGCAAGGTGCATTCAGTGCAGTTGTGATGTATAGGAGTCTTAAAGTGTTAAAAAAGTTTAATTTAAAAACTCCTTTTAGGGAGAAGCCTCAGCAGACCCAGGCTCTTGGTAGGCGGTGTCTGACGTGCATCAAGTGTGTAAAGTCCAAGATCTTTCATAAAGTGCTGTGAGTTATATACACACAGTGTGACTGTCTATCACAGTCTGCTGTAGAAACATTGTACATCTGGTCTTCCACAGTTTTAGACAAACAATTCACAGGATTTTTTTTGTATCAGGTCTTCATGTGTTGCAGTGAGTCCATCTTCCTTTCTTTTTTTTCTCCATTGATACATACATAACAGATTTATATGACAGCGCAACACACATTTTTTTACTCTTTTCCAGAGCAGTGTACACATTTATGACCTGATATTTTTCACCCCTGTAAGAACCATCAATCATTAGTAGCCTAATCTACCTGGGATTATATCTCTTCTTCGGATTGCAACATCATTCGTTTAAAGCAGCCATATTATGCTCATTTTCAGGTTCATAATTGTATTTTAAGGTTGTACCAGAATAGGTTTACATGGTTTAATTTTCAAAAAACACCATATTTTCGTTGTACTGCACCGCTCTCTCTCACTGCTGCAGATCCTCTTTTCAGCTGGTCTCTGTTTTAGCTACAGAGTGAGACCTCTTTTCTTCTTCTTCTTCTGGACTATCTTTGATTGCACTGCACATGCCCAGTAGCTCAGATGTAGATCATGTCAGCTAGCTAGCTCCATAGACAGTAAAAGAAAGGCTGTTTCTACAACTTCAGTCAGTTGCAAGGCAGGATTAGCTGGGAGACTTCTAAATGAGGGCGCACATGGAAGTAGTTCTTTTGTAGATTATGGTGAACTTGTGTGTGTTGTAGCAGTGCTTTGCTATTGAGAACGAGGTAGCATGCTAGCGTTAGCATGCTAACGCTACGAGCTAATGGTTGCGGTTAGCCAGCTCGTTTCAGCTTGTGACGTCACAAGCCGTGCAGATTTTGACCAGCTCACCCAGAGACTGAAGGCAGGACACATTCAGAAACCGTATCTCACTCTAAACAGCATGGATGGATTTTTTTCAAAGTTTGTATGTGTGTGGAAGCACCAGAGACACAAAATAACTCCCCAAATCCCAGAAAAAGTGATTTTTTCATAATATGGGCACTTTAAAAAAAATATACCAACACCATCAGCTTTACTTTCCCCAATAGATATTACACTCAGTCCTTTGTTCCACATATTACACACATCAGCGACACCGTTATAAGTGCTCAGTCTGAGCTCCTGACTACAGAGGATGTCAAAGTCAGTCTAAGGGCCCAGGCGGCGCTGCTCTGTATTGTTTCTGTCGGTACACGATCCGTTCTGCCTGCACGATTGAGTTAACGTTATTTTAGACTGAATCAAGCTGTCAGCTAGCGGTTAGCCGAATTAGCTGTTAGCTAAACTAACATTAGCTTCCCGGTGGAGGCTAGCCATAGGCTAGCGTGGAACAGATCGTGCAGGTCGTATCCTCGGTAAAACAGTATTATTTTGCGCATGCGCAGAACGGATCGTGTACCGACAGTTTCCATTAACAGTCTGATTATTTACCAGAAAATGAAAACCGGCAGCTGATTGGACGAACGCGTCACGTGGGTCTTTTTTCTCCGGAAATTCACAGCCAGACTGTCATGGCGGCTCGTTCAGAATACGATCTCATATTGGACTAAAATAGTTCACCGAAACGTGTTTCTGAAAACATTTTAAGAGAGAAATAGGCCGTGCAGTTGCTGAATCTGTCTTCATTTCAGATCAACAAAGGTCAGTTTAAAAGATTTTCGTCAGATTTTGAGCGGTTCATCTGCTCGCCATTTCCGGGCGAGTCCCGACTGCCCTGTCTCTGACTGAGCATGTCAGGTCGGCCAAAATTAAGGCCGACGGCTCCTCGGACGGCCGACGGCACGGAACACACCGAACAGACTCGAGTCACCGACCTCGCCAGACGGTCTGATGGCCGATTATCGCGCTGGTGTGTCTTCTCTCTAACATATGAGCACTTTCCACAGCTTCTTCATGTATGTATGTAGAGGGGGAGGAGGGCTTTCTCCTTTTGTTCTCCTGAAGTCACCAACCATCTTCTTTTGTCTGAGAGGTGTGAAGGACCAGGATGTTGTCCTTAAAGAGGCAGGCAGATTTTTATTTTGAAAGGCCAGTTATTTCATGGATCCAGGATACTATGCATCCTGATAAAGTTCCCTTGGCCTTTGGAATTAAAATAGCCCCACATCATCACATACCCTTCACCATACCCCCACATCATCACATACCCTTCACCATACCCCCACATCATCTCATACCCTTCACCATACCCCCACATCATCACATACCCTTCACCATACCCCCACATCATCTCATACCCTTCACCATACCCCCACATCATCACATACCCTTCATCATACCCCACATCATCACATACCCTTCATCATACCCCCACATCATCACATACCCTTCACCATACCCCCACATCATCACATACCCTTCACCATACCCCCACATCATCACATCCCCTTCACCATACCCCCACATCATCACATACCCTTCACCATACCTAGAGATTGGCATGGTTTAATTTCAGTTAACCTAATAGCTGGTTTGATTTGCATTGAGAGATGATTTTATGGAAAGTACCCCATGCCAATCTCTGAAGACGACTTAATTTCCTGTATTCTGATACACTTTAATGCACCAATTTACGGTGTAAACACCTTTATTTATCCTATGTGAAGAAGAACAACATAGATGACAATTCAAAATATATCACAAATATAATGGAAAGTATGTTGTTGCATGTCATTGGGCATTTTTAAAGTGGGTATATGGAAATCCTGGAGCTTTCTTGATGGGTATACTGCGTCTATATACTATACTACACCACTGATTAGTAGGTAAAAACTGTCAGTAGTAGTAGTAGTATGTACATATGAGCACTTTCCACGGCTTCTTCATGTATGTAGAGGGGGAGGAGGGCTTCCTCCTTTTGTTCTCCTGAAGTCACCAACCATCTCTTTTGTCTGAGAGGTGTGAAGAACCAGGATGTTGTCCTTACACCACTCAGCCAGATGTTCCTCCATCTACCTGGCCTGATGTGTGAACAGCCCGTTCTGCATATTCAGTGTAAAGAGCATTGACCACCGTCAAGTCTGGATCCAAAACAAAAGGACATACATTTTGAATTTGCACGTGAAGTGTCCAAAACAACAATGGATACTTAACTAAGACCTAACGTAACCATCTCAAGTAAGCAAATGGTTCGTCATAATGTGTGATGTAAGGTTTTTGTCCCCAAATTCCAGCCCAAATTTAAAAACTACTTTTTACAACTTGTACATTTAGCATTTATTTTTTTAAGCACCAGCATGGAACACACACTATGTGGACATTACTGTAGCTAATCCTAGGGCAAATATATATATATATATATATATATATATATATATATATATATATATATATATATATATATATGTCATTTCTTTTCATCCGCACCTTACTCATCTATATATCTGTTTATATACTGTCTGTTTATATAAGGGTGCATGTTTATTGTATAAATATGGTTGTTTTAATTACTATTATTATTATAACTAATTCTATTTTTTTTCCATTTCTTATACTTTATGTATATTGTTTCCCCTCTGTCACTACTTAATGTGTATTTGTGTTATTCTGATGTATGTTTAATGTGCTGTAGCACAGAAAATTCCCATTAATAAAGTCTATTTTATCGTATCTTATAAGGTGTTTTTTACATATTTTTATTGCAATATTTATATTCTATATGTACAGTATGTTTCCAACTGTTGCAGTACTTTGCTCTATTGTTTATTTCTGAGGCCAATCCCATGTAAGTGTAAACTTGCTCTGGTAATACTGCTGAAATCAGCTTATAATAAGCTGATTTCACTTCAGCATCACAATGTTTGGTCAGCCAGTGTAACATTCCCTCTTATTTCATTCATTTCCTCATCATGTACATACTGTAATTACACCTATGCATAGCCATATTATACTGCTCTTCATACTATCCATCCTGCACATACTTATTCTTACTATTCTTATGTTACCACACTGCACATAGCTGTACATACTGCACATATGTCTATGATTCATACAGAATATCCATATTTATTCTGTTTTTATTACTATATATTCTGTTAATACAATGCATATATCTATATTATTCTTACTAGTATAATGTCACTGCTACTACATTGCACATATCTGTACATGCTGTTCATTTTACATAGCCATATTTATTCTGCTCTTATAACACTGCACTATATTTCTTGTCCTGTCTATACTTGTATATCATATTGCACTTTTCTGCTTTTTTTTTTTTGCACTTCTGGTTGAACGCAAACTGCATTTTGCTGTCTCTGTACTTATGACAATACATACATATACTCTGCACAATGACAATAAAGTTGAATCTAGTCTAGTTACTGTCCATTTGTATGATTTTATCCAACCCCTTGGAATAGGCCAAACACTCAGTGCGTGTTGATGTGTACCTAATTTACTGTTCACTTACCCTACACTTAACAGATATATGGTAGTTGTCTGTTGGTCTACACAATTTCATACATATCTAACTATCAACATTAAAATAAAACTTATAAGTCACAATAACACTGCTGAAACTGGTCTGAGAATTAAATCCTTTCCCAAATATGTCAATACAAATTATACATACATGAATAGAGGAGAGTTTGCTCTTTAAGTGTTTGTGTTGTGGCTCTTAAAAGAGCCTTTTTGTGAGTGTGTTGTGGTGCTGAGTGAGTTTAAGCCCTCTCTCCGCGGATGCGGCGGGCCAGCTGGATGTCTTTGGGCATGATGGTGACCCTCTTGGCGTGGATGGCGCACAGGTTGGTGTCCTCGAACAGGCCGACCAGGTAAGCCTCGCTGGCCTCCTGCAGAGCCATGACGGCGGAGCTCTGGAAGCGCAGGTCGGTCTTGAAGTCCTGAGCGATCTCCCTCACCAGGCGCTGGAAGGGCAGCTTGCGGATGAGCAGCTCGGTGGACTTCTGGTAGCGACGGATCTCCCTCAGAGCCACGGTACCGGGCCTGTAACGGTGAGGCTTCTTCACTCCGCCGGTGGCCGGGGCGCTCTTACGGGCAGCCTTGGTGGCCAGCTGCTTCCTGGGAGCTTTTCCTCCGGTGGATTTACGGGCGGTCTGCTTGGTTCTGGCCATTTCAGTTTCTCTGTCTTCTCTGTGTTCACAGCTAAAGAAAGAATGCCGGGAGACGGAGAACAGCGGCTTTTTAAAGGAACTGCCGGAGCCACGGCGGCGCTGATTGGTCCAGGCCGGGTGACACGCGCGCTCTAGCTGAGTTACTATTGGACAAAGGGAATTCAAACTTAACCGCTCGCACAACGGCTGAATAACGGCCACAGAAAGACTCCTACTTCCTTCTTTCTTTTGTGTTTGAGGCGATCATTTGAGTATCCACAGAAAAAAGAGAGAAAAGGTATATATTATAGGCCTTTGTTTTAAAGAGAAAATTCACAACTTTTCTGTTTGTCTTTTTGAGTTAAAATGAACCTATTTTGCACAATAAAAGAAACAGAAAAAAACCCAAATACTAACAAAAAAATTGTGAATGCTGCGTTCCTTTATGTAAAAACTCTTACACTCTTATGTGTTTTACAACAACCTAGAAAAGTGACAAAAAATTCAAGAAAGCAAGAAAAAAAAGAAGGAATAGGTTCAAAGAAGGCAACAAAAACGTCACATTTTTGGTAGAAAAAGTCTATATAAAGAGGTACAATGGCCTTGGAACTGAAAAACAGTCCTCCAGAGGACCCCTAGGGGGACACAGACCCCCATTTGAGAAACACTGATCTAAGTGAATGGAGTGATAGTTAGAAAATGTATGCTGTATATTTTTCCATGTCAATAAAGTTGAAGTTCAAATGTCTTTAATGTCCCCAAGGGGCAATTTGGTTCACAACAGATAGCAAACACATACACATTTGCACAAAAACGCATAAAAACATTAGATACTAGATAGATAAGAGCATAAATACACATATACACTATACGCAAATAAATGAAAAAATGGTCAGGGATGGCAGATGACCTATAGTTTGTTGAGAAACCCAACAGCTGATGGTACAAATGATCTCAGGCATCTGTTAGACCGGGCACGTTTCCGAAAGGTATACGTCCTTCCTGATGGTAGGAGGCCAGTGTAGTGGGTGAGTGATGTTAGCCAGAATGGCCGTTGCCCTCTGTGTGGCTCTGGCCTAATACACATACCCAATGCTGTTGAGGTCAGTGCCAATTATTTTCCGACATATGTTTACAGTTTTTCCCATATTGTAATTGAAATTGAAATAGACATGAGGGAGATGAGCAGAACAGTGGTGGTTGACTTTGTTCAGTGTGAGGGTGGAGGCTATTTCTGAGCGTTCAACAGAGTGACATGCTAAGTTGAAATACTATGTTTTGTGACAACAATGCTAATGCCAGTATTTCCTCCGTGTTTCGGCCTGCGTTGTTATCAACGGCCCAGTCTCCCAGCCAGGCGGCCGGGTCACCGTAAACTCTAACAGCTGGGAGCTGGTGTCGGCCATCTGGAGCTGTAATGAAGCCTAGTATGAAATACACGTTATTTACACATTTATGTTGAATATTTTATTTGTAGCCTACTAAAAAGATAAAGGATTTTGAGACGGTGTTCAATCTACCATAAGTTCTGTCAGGACAATAAAGAGGGACATAACACGGGTTTGAGTATATATGTGTCCGTATATATATATACACACACACACATATATACACACATACATATGGACACATATACACACACTCAAACCCATGTTATGTCCCTCTTTATTGTCCTGACAGAACTTATGGTGTGTATATATACACACATATATACATACATGTGTGTATATATGAAAATATATACATCTTTATCTGTGTATATACACATTTGTGCGATGGTTGCCTAAACAAGTTGCTTTATAGAGTGAAAGCCGAGCTCTTAGTAGAATGAGTGTGTGGCTCTTAAAAGAGCCGTTGTGTTGTCTTGGTAACAGCGGGCCAGTTTACTTGGAGCTGGTGTACTTGGTGACGGCCTTGGTGCCCTCAGACACGGCGTGCTTGGCCAGCTCCCCGGGCAGCAGCAGCCTCACGGCGGTCTGGATCTCCCGGGAAGTGATGGTGGAGCGCTTGTTGTAGTGAGCCAGACGGGAGGCCTCACCGGCGATGCGCTCAAAGATGTCGCTCACAAACGAGTTCATGATGCCCATGGCCTTGGAGGAGATGCCGGTGTCGGGGTGGACCTGCTTCAGCACCTTGTAAACGTAGATGGCGTAGCTCTCCTTCCTGCTCTTTCTCCTCTTCTTGCCGCCCTTGGCGGCGGTCTTGGTCACGGCTTTCTTGGAGCCCTTCTTGGGCGCTTTGACGGTGGCTTCTGCTGGCATGTTTACTTCGTTTAGGGTCTCCTGAAACGACTGACTCAAACACACCCCGGCCGCTTTACTTATATTCGTTCTATGCAAATTTAAGTGTGCTGTTGCGCGCAGAGGATTGGCTGAGCTTTGTGGTTGAGACTGAGCATGCGCAAACAGAAATAAACCGCCCTACATTTCACAATGAGGCTATATAGGTCTTGCCTTCAATATTGATCCTCTTGTACGTTTCCCCCGATTTTGTTACAAACAGAGGTGGATGTTAAAAGGTAGATGTAGATGAAAGTTCAGGGCCAGACTTTTAATATATGCCAGTGTTTTTTAAAAACAGATTATAAGTATCCAGTTGAAACAGGTCAGCGTTGACTGATGGTCTAATGTCTTTTATTACATAAACCAACGTAAGAGCTGAACAGAAATTGAACAGACAGAAAACAAGATAGAGTCACGACCCCCCCAGAATAATGAGGTCTGTGTTAGATCCTGTCACTGCCGTAAACTCCATACACTGTCTAAGATTTGGCTCTTTGCCGGCCACTTTTTATTATATCTTTCATAATTCAAACAATGCTTGGCTCGAAGTTTTTTTATTCATAGCCATGATCTGACCATAGTCCAGTCCCTCCAGAAAAACGTGATTATACGATCGCATAATTCAATGCATAATCAGCCAAAGTCCGCATATTTATGCGGGGGGCCGCATTTTTTCAAATACGCCGCACTTTCGCCGCATAAATTGTCGATTTACGCGCAAAATATGCGGGGCTTGCATGATTTCATAATCCCTGCATTTTAGTTGCAAAAAAAGTCACACATATCTTAGCAGAAAGTTGAAAAATGTTGCGTTTACTTCACACAAGAGCAGCCGTTTTCCCCTGTTGCCATGGGAACGTTATGAAGTGACGTAATTACGAGACATGAACGTCATCGAAAAGCTGCAAGCCCCGCGATGAAGCCACGAGGAAACCGCAGTTTTTGCAAGTTCTACATCGCAAAGGGGAATAAATATCCCGCATATTCCATCGCATTTTTTTTTTTAAAAAAAACGTGCCGCATAATCAAGGATTTTTGCCCTCAACAATCACAAAAAAACTCCACATTTTTCTGGAAGGACTGATAGTCCTGAAGCAACAATGCTGTTATGAATGCACAAAGCATATGTTACATGTGCTATTTCTGTCTGTAAGTTATTCTATGTCTTGCAGTATGTAAACACCTTCTCTGCTGTTTGGGTTCATGTTTAGTTGCCACTTTGTGTAGTAAAATAGTTCACTTTATAGCAGTGCTGTGCAGAGCCAATGCTGCTGGTTCTGCCGGTGCAAATATATTTTAGCCTGAATAGATTAAAATCTACAGGTTATTGTTTATATTGTTATTACAAACTTTTTAGACTGAGCTTTGTTGGTTGAGCATGTTGTAGACCAGTCATTCGGACCACTGATTTATCAAGAATAGGTCGAATATAGTAACAAATACAAATAGAAAAAGAGACACAAACTTAAAAAAAAAAGCCCTAAAAACTTTGGAAAAAAAACACAGTAGAAGGAATGCAACACTAGGGCGACAAAAGGGACAAAAAAATTCCAAAATGCGACAAATTTTGAAAAAAGTGACAAAATCTTTGAAAAAAGCAATGAAGAAAGGCAAGAATGGGTCAAAACTGCAGCTTTTGACATTTTTGTGTTATTTCCCCATGGTTTTGAATCTTTTTCCAACATTTTTGTCATTTTTCTCAACTTTTTTTATGATATTTTTCCCCTCAAATGCTATAAAATAGAATAAAGCACCCAAATTCAGTGAAAGTAGTCAACTGATCATTTTACTTTATAACAAGCATTGTAGGGAACCCTCCACGTTACTTTTTTTTTTTGAAAATTATGTTGAAAGAAACCCAAATTTCTGATATAGAAACTTTTTGAAAATGGGTCAAATTTGACCCGAGGTCATCAGGAGGGTTGAGTGTTCGGTAAGAACTCAGAACAAACATTTTAATCTACAACATTGTTTTGGGCAATTCACGCGTAAATTAAGACTGTATGTCCTTTTGTTTTGGATCCAGACTTGACGGTGGTCAATGCTCTTTACACTGAATATGTAGAACGGGCTGTTCACACATCAGGCCAGGTAGATGGAGGAACATCTGGCTGAGTGGTGTAAGGACAACATCCTGGTCCTTCACACCTCTCAGACAAAAGAGATGGTTGGTGACTTCAGGAGAACAAAAGGAGGAAGCCCTCCTCCCCCTCTACATACATGAAGAAGCCGTGGAAAGTGCTCATATGTACATACTACTACTACTACTGACAGTTTTTACCTACTAATCAGTGGTGTAGTATAGTATATAGACGCAGTATACCCATCAAGAAAGCTCCAGGATTTCCATATACCCACTTTAAAAATGCCCAATGACATGCAACAACATACTTTCCATTATATTTGTGATATATTTTGAATTGTCATCTATGTTGTTCTTCTTCACATAGGATAAATAAAGGTGTTTACACCGTAAATTGGTGCATTAAAGTGTTTCAGTATACAGGAAATGAAGTCGTCTTCAAAGATTGGCATGGGGTACTTTCCATAAAATCATCTCCCAATGCAAATCAAACCAGCTATTAGGCTAACCGTCATGTAAAGGCTAACCGTAGCCGGTAGCCGGTAGTGTAAGCCGGATGTCTTAGATGACTGGACGTCATCGTCACTAACCGACATAAAACCATGCCAGTCTCTAGGTATGGTGAAGGGTATGTGATGATGTGGGGGTATGGTGAAGGGTATGTGATGATGTGGGGGTATGGTGAAGGGTATGTGATGATGTGGGGGTATGGTGAAGGGTATGTGATGATGTGGGGGTATGATGAAGGGTATGTGATGATGTGGGGGTATGATGAAGGGTATGTGATGATGTGGGGGTATGGTGAAGGGGATGTGATGATGTGGGGCTATTTTAATTCCAAAGGCCAAGGGAACTTTATCAGGATGCATAGTATCCTGGATCCATGAAATAACTGGCCTTTAAAAATAAAAGTCTGCCTGCCTCTATGGGAATTTAACATAGGGATGTACTCCCTTTTGTTGCCAGCGGTTTAGACATTAATGGCTGTGTGTTGAGTTATTTTGAGGGGACAGCACATTTACACTGTTAAACAAGCTGTACACTTCATACTTTACATTGTAGCAAAGTGTAATTTGTCCCATTAAAAGATATAATGATATATTTATAAAAATATGAGGGGTGTACTCACTTTTGAGATATTTATACAATACAGTATACCCACTACAATACATTAGTCTACACCACTGCTACTAAACCTACTAAGTTAATGTGTACAACCAGAAATAAGATATGATTGTCCTCTTTTGATTTGTGTTATAAAACGTGTTCAAACTTCTCAAAGCCAATCAGAAGGAAGAGTCTTAACTTCCTGCCGTTTGGCCCCGCCCAGCGAGACGCACGTCACCTGCTCTCTCTTACGTCCGCAGATAGAACGTAAATACAGCCGTTTGAGGAGCGTCAAGTCATTCGTTTCAACGATCTCAACTGAAAATGTCTGGAAGAGGAAAAGGAGGAAAGGGACTCGGGAAAGGAGGCGCCAAGCGCCACCGTAAAGTTCTCCGTGATAACATCCAGGGGATCACCAAGCCCGCCATCCGCCGTCTGGCTCGCCGCGGCGGAGTGAAGCGTATCTCCGGTCTGATCTACGAGGAGACCCGCGGTGTGCTCAAGGTGTTCCTGGAGAACGTCATCCGTGACGCCGTCACGTACACCGAGCACGCCAAGAGGAAGACGGTGACCGCCATGGATGTGGTGTACGCTCTGAAGAGACAGGGCCGCACCCTGTACGGCTTCGGAGGCTAAACCAACAACATCAACCACACAACGGCTCTTTTAAGAGCCCCCCACTCGTCCTTAAAGAGCTCTTCTCCTCCATTTATCATATATGTTCACAGCATGAAATAGTTTAATTAGAAGGACTTATTACAATTTGTTTAAATATTATTTTAGCATGTACATGAGCACTTATTTCTCTCTCAAACTGACAATGTGACCATTACTGTTCTTACAATTCCCAGTACTATTTATACTGATCACATTTGGTTTGGTGTATATGTACACCTACAAATGAACTCCTAAACATGTAACTATGCAGCAGCTGAGAGAACTAGAACATGTCAAATATATAAATGTAGAGAATTAAACACGAGACGTTGAATTAATGTTTCTTCCATTGTTTATTATTTCAGAACAGATTAAACTAATCAGTGTTTGCACGCTCCAGCCTGTGGAATATTTAAGATTTATCTGCAGAATTACACTTTTCTCCTCTGTCTCTGTCTAAATGTCAGCAATAGAGTAATATTATTAGATCTATTAGACTTCATCTTGTTTAAATTACGGGTATTATTATGTAAAACTCATTCTGATACATGCATGTTAGGAAGGAATAGATGGCTCAATATTCACCTGTTTTTCTCTATATAACAACAGCAGTCACATTACCAGAAGCGAGGTGACCTAATTCCATTCAGGAAAAGCACATTTGGCCAATTATCATTTTCTGTCACGGCATTACAAAACTGGAATTCATTGCCCACTACAATCAAAGATATACATACATATTCCACCTTCACTAAATACCTTAAAACATGGCAGTCTGATAACTATTACTGTGCACATTAATCTGTCAGATGTGATTTGATCCTTCATATTGTATTAACTGCATGGACTGAATTAATGCCATTGCCACTATCTGTGCTTGTCTGTTTGTGTGCCACTTTCTTGTATGTTTTAACCCTTTCTGTTTAGGCCTGCTGTTATTATAGATGTAATGTAACTGATTGTAATATGTTAATCATTGTATTTTAGGATGCCTATTGTCAGCTGGCTGGGGACTACAGCTGGAAATTAGCCGTTGAGGCTAAAGCTGCTCCTTTTACTGCATAGTTTATTAAAGGGGACTGTCCACGACATTATAAACTAATAAACTAAACCTGTTATACATTATGTTTAGTATTCATAGTTTTCTCTTTTAACAAATTCTATTGTTGTAAGTGAAACAACCTGTAATAAATGTAATATTAATGAACTTAGTTTGACGTGTGAGGCTTTATAAACAGCCTTTTGTTTGGATTGTTAGCTTTTTTGGCAGCTTCTCAGTCAACTAAACAGATGAAGTACAACAGTAGTAGAAGTCTCATAGCTGTATGATAGTCTTATCTTCTATTATACATCTATGTAGCCTGTAGTATCTCAATATTTGATCTGTAATTGTAATCTTTCTGTTGTAAATAAGTCACCAACCGTCACTAACTGTAACCATGGTAACAAAGGAGCTCCGTCTTTAGTTGGGTGTGTTTGGCTCTTAAAAGAACCGTTTGTTTGGGTAGTTGTGTTTTCTTCCGGTTGTTTACTTCTTGGCGGGCTTCTCGGTCTTCTTGGGCAGCAGGACGGCCTGGATGTTGGGCAGCACGCCGCCCTGAGCGATGGTCACTCCGCCCAGCAGCTTGTTGAGCTCCTCGTCGTTGCGGACAGCCAGCTGCAGATGGCGGGGGATGATCCTGGTCTTCTTGTTGTCGCGGGCAGCGTTTCCAGCCAGCTCCAGGATCTCAGCGGTCAGGTACTCCAGCACCGCCGCCAGGTACACGGGGGCTCCGGCACCGACACGCTGAGCGAAGTTCCCCTTCCTCAGATGTCTGTGGACACGACCGACCGGGAACTGGAGCCCGGCCCGGGAGGACCTGGTCTTCGCCTTCGCCCTGGTCTTACCGACACCCTTCCCGCGTCCAGACATCTTGTTGCTGCTTTATTCTTCGGTGTAAATCGACAGAATGTGCCGCTTCACTGAGAGAACCTTCCTTATATAGAGACAAACTGCTCGCTCATTGGCTACATCGAACGTAACTGTGATCGCCCAATCAGAAAAGAGTTCTGCAACGCTTCCGCTTAGCAGTGTAAACAGGTTTTGTTTTTCAGAATAAAACGACGGACCGAACATACGGTAACCTTATTAATACACTTTTTTAAATAAAAAGTCAGATTACTGATTGTTTTAAAAGAAACGGGCTCCTTGTGGATGGACACACACACACACACCTCATAACATCACACACACACACACACACACACACACACACACACACACACACACCTCATAACAACACACACACACACACACACACACACAAACACACGCAGACACACACACACACACACACACACACACACACACACACACACACACCTCATAACATCACACACACACACACACACACACACACACACACACACACAGACACACATACACACACACACACACACACACACACACACACACACCTCATAACATCACACACACACACACACGCACAGTTCAGTGAAATGATGATGATCTGCTCTCTCATAATGTGTAAGTACCGCTGGTGTCCAGAAGGTGGTGCTGTGACTCCACTCTTGTCACCACCAGACTCCATGCAGAAAATCAACAATTTAATCATTCATCATCAGTCAGATATATTTGTGTCTGCAGCAGCAGGCATCAGATCTGATCTGATGAATGATATAATGAAGTAGAATCAGACAGGTGAAGAAGTATTCTGTCATTAACGATATCATTTAAAATGTGTGTCCAAAAAGTAACGTACAAAACGATTCACACTCAAAGATAGAAAGTGCAAATAGTTAAAAGTGTGACAGTGACAGCTGAAGGCTGGATTATCAACGTGGGGCCCATGTTGGTGATTGATTGTTTGTGTGATTAATTGAGTAACTGTTTGACAATGTGCACAATTAAAATCTAGTATAGACTAGTCTGGTCTGTCCTGTTCAGTAGATAGATAGATAGATAGATAGATAGATAGATAGATAGATAGATAGATAGATAGATAGATAGATAGATAGAAAAGATACTAAATAAAAAATCCACAGTAATGTACTATAAGGGATGTATAAGCATGAGAGGCTTGCAGTGACAGGACAGTGACTGACCCTGGGATTAAGTCTGCGTGGTGAGGTGCTCTCTGAGAGGGGGTGTCATGGTGGTGGTGTCTAGAGACCAGCATTAAATATGGACAATATAAGAGACTAATGTAGACATAGTAATATGAAAACTATAGCAGTGCAAGGATACAGTTAAAAAAAAAGACAGCATTAAATATGGGCATTATAAGAGAATAAAGTAGACAGTAGGATAGACACAAACCACAGTGTACACGAGTGTGTGTTTCCGACCGGAGGGATTTTTGCAGTTCCTAGAACCCTTTTTTTCTCGTGTTCCGACTGGACCAATTTGGGGATTTCTAAGTTCCTCTGGCCAGAGTTCCTGTAACTCTTTCAGCTCCTACTTCAGGGCAGGCTCTCTGTTCCCTTTTCAGAGTATGAACCTATGTCAACGAGGGTTAGGTTTCCGGTACAGACAGACCAACAACGAGACAATCTTATTCATCACTTATTTCACTTATGACAACGTTTTAGGCGAGAAATTAACTGTTTAGATTTCGAATATAGGCAGTCTTGCGAAAATTGATGCCGAATTGACAATTTGCTTCAAAGTTTTCGGAGTTCAGAAGCTCCATGAAGTGAGGCGACAGCCAGCAGGCGCCTGCCCCGACCGCTAGCTCGTCGCTCGGCCAGTCATGCTCAGAGACCCCGAGGTAAGCTGGAGGTCTCTCAAACCGGTCTCACACACACACACACACACACACACACACACACACACACACACACACACACACACACACACACACACACACACACACACACACACACCCTGCTGTAAGCTGGAGGTCTCTCAAACCGGTCTCACACACACACACACACACACACACACACCCTGCTGTAAGCTGGAGGTCTCGTAAATAAGAGGCTTTTATTTCGCCGTTGACGGTTCCTTTGTTTAAATATCACAAGACATGTCCATCATAAGATTAACAGGAACCTGTGGTCAACTGTCTTTTCGGAGTTAAACTCCACAAGCTTGTTCTGTGGCTGGCCGGCCGTCACACACACACACACACACACACACACACACACACACACACACACACACACACGTAGTGCGTCTCACTATCTTTGTGGGGACCCGTCATTGACATAATGCATTCCCTAGCCCCTTACCCTAACCTTAACCATCACCACTAAATGCCTAACCTTAACCCTTACCCTCACCCTAACCATAACCTAATTCTAACCCTAATCCTAAAACCAAGTCTTAACCCTCAAACAGCCCTTTAAACTTGTGGGGTCCAGCATTTTGGCCCCACAAAGCTGTCCATACCCCACAAGTATACTGTATTCCCGGTTTTTGGACCCCATGAATATAGTTAAACAAGAACACACACACACACACACACACACACACACACACACACACACACACACACACACGTCCACAGCGCCGCAGGCAGAGGCGGGGGAGAAAGAGATACCCTATATGTATGCTATATACATTAGATTTAGTATTTAGTTCATACTTTTTTTGGTGTATTTGTTTTCTGATTTTAACGCTATAAAGATCGTTGCCGTGCTTACATCACTCCCTTACCCCTCCTACCAGTCCCATGGCCACTTGGCCAGTGCGAATGCAATTGGAAAAAACGTTTTTGGGGGAGAGTCGTTAGTAGATCTGTTAAGAAGTCGACTTTTCCTATAACTACGTTCCTGTTACTACTTGGTCGGAAAGCGGCTAATATCAGAGGTTTGAAGTAATGCGGTTACAGCCATTGTTGAAGTTTACACTGTGCTCACAGTTGTTTATATAGGCCTAGTAGTTTTTTGGTACAGTAATCCAGCCAAAACAGTAGATAAACTACGACTCAGCTGGGTTTTTGTGACACAATTAGGGATGCACCGAATCCAGATTTTTGGGGTTCGGCCGAATACCGAATCCACTGGTTAAGATTCTGCTGAATCCTCGTCCCATCTTCAGTCCATGAACACAGTGAACACATTAATGAAGTAAACAACGTCCATAGCAGTGCATTAAATGCCAAAGCATGTGCTTCGGCAACGTGTGCTTGTACGCTGGAAGTGATGGACTCGTACTTTTCAGGGTTGATTTTGTCAGTAAAAAAGCGCCTGGAGGGGATTTTGTAACGTGGCTCAAGCAGATGGAGTAGCTCGTTGAATCCAGTGTCTTCCACTATGCCAGAGGGCTGCAAGACAGTGGCTATCATTTTCCCAATTGCTGCATGAATGGCTTTGGCTCGTGGGTGATCTGATGCCCACTGTTTGTTCGGTGTAGGGCTAGCAAAGCTGGTAATGGTCTTCTGGTTAACACCAGTTTTTAACAGTGACTGTCCTTCCTTTGTTGTACCTGAAGTTGCTGTGTTTCGGCTGCTGTCTGTAGATTCCTTCATGCACAACTCGTATTCTTTTGGATGTTGTTGTGTATAGTTTAGGGTCCTCGCCACAACGAGACAAATCAGCATTGTAAATTGAACATGTAGCTGGACTTGAATGGCCTTCTTTTGACTGAAAGTTCTGCCAAACTACACTTTTTCTGCTCACCAGTTCCATTTCCACTTCCTCACAGCCTACTGCATTGAACGCTCCACCTACGTAAACACCTTCCCGTAATCAACGGCGCCGTCATTACGTCGTCCAGCGTAGCGCACGTAGTGCAAGCGTAGGGATCGCTGGACAAAAATTCTAAGGTTCGGCAGACACCGAACCCCATCAAAAAGCCCAATATTCAGCTGAATCAGAAGCCGAACCCTGGATTCAGTGCATCCCTAGGCACAATCACTGTTTTTAAGTTTTGAAACATTGAATTTTTTGCTAAAAACTTTATTTATAGACTTTGCTGTCATAATTTGGTTGTGTTTTGCACATAGACAGTATATAACGGACCAACAGGTCCCGTGTCTCTGGACGGAGACCAGTGAAGGATATTAGAAGATCTTTCCCGGTGATGGCTGAGCGTTACTGAGCAGCCTCCAACTGAGCTTGAAGACGTAGATGTGACGTGAGCAACCTGTCTGAAAGTTGGAAGTCTTCTGGTAGCTGTGCCAAGAGAAATCTCAATCATTCCCAATCTAGCAGAGACGGAGAGCGTAGGTATATGTAAGGAGATAACATAGACACAGGCTAATTATTGATCACTAAAATGATAGTTAACATTAGTAATTACACTAGCAGCTAATGGAAGTCCAAACTGCCTGAGAGCTTCTCCTGTACTATACGGTAATTCCTCTACTATGAGACAGTAAGTCTCGTGGTTATGACCCAATCGTTAGCCTATTTTTATAAAAACGTCTGCTACGGAGCCATAACGTGAGCTACAAGGTAATGGAGCCTTTTATACATTGTCGTGTTTCTTTAGAAATAAACAACGGACAAATAGAGTCTTTAAACTCTTCAGATGTAAAGTTATTCTCTGTCAAAGTGACGTCAAAATGAATGGCAGTCAATGGGATGCTAACGGGAGGTGATGGCTTGGTAGCATCAAAACGGCGCCATTGGAGCTACGCGGTCCGAGGAGAAGCTGACCCCCTTGGTTTTGCATCTGAAATGTTGCATGGGTCTTCTTTATCAAAAGCCACTGACGTATTTAAAGGGCTCTAAAAAAACATTCTGATGGCATCACACTTTCTGTGAACTCAGAGAGAACAAAGGACCGTCAAACCAGCTGGAGCCCACTGAGCAAATGTTTTCCGGGTGACGCATCAGTGGAAGATTGTGAATGTGAAGAATGTGTATCCGGTATTCAAAGGTCATATTCTCCAAAAATGTACACACTCAGCAGTAAAAGTACACAATTATTCTCTGTAGTTGCTTAAAATGCAAACTGCAAAATATTTAAAGGGGGAAAAAATAACGTTTGTGTAAGTTGCAATATTTTCAATGTTTGAATCATCTTCTAATGGATTACGTTACTAATTCAACAAATTGTAATCAGTAACTGAATACATTTTAAAGTAATTATCCTACCCAACTCTGTATACATATAAATTCTATAATATAAATCTATGAAGAAATTTTTTTATATAAATAAATACATTAAAAAAGTATTTTTTATATAAAAAACATAATAAAAAAACTATATAAAAGTTAGAAAAAATCTAAAATAATGAAATAAATTAAAATAACATAAGATTTTATTGTCTGTTCACAAAACAATCTTGCATTGCCTGCTCCAACATTCCACATAAAAACACAAAAGCATAAAAAATAAAAGTAATTATTAAAAAATTAAAAAATTAAAAAATTAAAAAATTAAAAAATTAAAAAATTAAAAAATTAAAAAATTAAAATATTAAAAAATTCAAAATAGAAAGAGTAAATAAATAAAAAAATTAAAATTAAAAATAAAACTTTGTCTGCTCAACATAAAAACACAAAAGCATAAAAAATAAAAGTAATTATAAAAAAAGAAAATAAAAATAAATTAAAAAAAAAAAAATAAAAATAAAAAAAATAAAAAATAAAAAATAAAAAATTAAAAATTAAAAATTAAAAATTAAAAATAAAAAATAAAAAAAAAATAAAAAAATAAAAAAATAAAAAATAAAAAGAATCAATAAATAAAAAAATAAAAAATAAAACTTTGTCTGCTCAACATTAAAACACAAAAGCACACACCCTCCAGTAATCACCAACAAGATATGATATATAACCAAACTAAACATATAATAATAATGCTTTTAATAGAGCTTTATTAAAGTCTTACAAAATACAAGTTATAACTAGACAAACAGTAGGCTACATATCATACCAGAAAACAAACAAACAAACATACTTAATAAATCAATAACAAGCTTAAATAAGGAACAAACCAGTGCTAATGTGCAAAATTTGCTAAGAAGGTGCATCCAGTGCATAGAGTCCTTCATAAAGTGTGTATTTGCATATCTATTTTACTTTATATAATATGATTTTGTGAAATAAGGGGCTGGACCAAATGAGCTATTTGCTTCCGCCTGCTCCTTCTCGAATTAATCCCTTTTATATTTTTTATTTTGTTTTTTTGTTGTTAGATTCTGATTGTTTGTGTTTTATTTTATGTCTTGCAACATTCTTGATTGTTCGAGATAAATAAATAAATGAAATGAAATGAAAGTTTAGATCACAAGTTCAGTATGTAAGGAGCTGTTTGTGGTCTAAACTTCCCCTCCGTTCAGTGAGCTCCTGTTTGCAGACGTCCTTTATAACAGTCTGTTATATACGTATAACCATACAGCATCTCGTCTTCCATAGTTTGAAGCATACCATACATATGATTATTTGCATGAATTCCTTGTGCTTCTCTGATAATACATCATCCAGAGCTGTATAGTAACAAAGTAGAACTACTTCACTACTCTACTTAAGTACTAAAAGGCTGTATCTGTACTCTACTGGAGTATTATTTTTTTCTCCTACTTCCACTTTTACTTTTACTTTTGCTACATATTTTCGATGAATTAAATACTTTTACTCCGATAGATTTTTTTATGTGCTGCATCGTTACTCGTTACTGTTGTGAATCCCTCACGCTACGGAGACTGTAGGTTACAGTGTGTGTACGTTAGTTACGTACGCCAATTACAGTAATTTACGCAAGAAATCCCCGAGATCGCGTTACTGAATGTTAACCGTTTTACCCTGTGATAAGCTGCTAGTTTATCTGTATTTTGATAGCTTGCTAACTTTCCTGTTCATCACACACGTTACTAGCTAGTGTGTGATAACTTTTTTCGGGGGCTTTAATCGTTACTGTGCTGGAGAGAGGATGTTCATTTTACTTGCACAGTGTGATACTTGTACATTTTATTTCAGTATTTGTTAATATTTGTTATTTTTAATATAATATATTTAATATTTGTTAATTCCTTTGGCTACAGCCTTGGCTAAACATTTGACATCATATAAACAATATGATATTCAAACTTTTGACTGCTTTCTTTAATAACTAAATAACACAATACTTGTACTTTTACTTTCAGTACTTGAGTAGTACATTTTAAAATAAACTACTTGCAATACTTAAGCACAAAAAATGTTGAATACTTCAGTACTTCTACTTAAGTGTGGTGCTTAAAGAGCACTTCTACTTCTACTTAAGTCACTTTTTTGATAGAGCACTTGTACTTTTACTCAAGTATGGGTCTCTAGTACTTTATACACGTCTGACATCATCTAAGGCAGTGTTTCTCAAATGGGGGTACTTGTACCCCTAGGGGTAATATGGAGGACTGCAGGGGGTCCGTGTCCCCCTAGGGGTACTCTGGAGGACTGCAGGGGGTACGTGTCCCCCTAGGGGTACTATGGGGGACTGCAGGGGGTCCGTGTCCCCCTAGGGGTACTCTGGAGGACTGCAGGGGGTCCGTGTCCCCCTAGGGGTACTCTGGAGGACTGCAGGGGGTCCGTGTCCCCCTAGGGGTACTCTGGAGGACTGCAGGGGGTACGTGTCCCCCTAGGAGTACTATGGAGGACTGCAGGGGGTACGTGTCCCCCTAGGGGTACTCTGGAGGACTGCAGGGGGTAGGTGAGATATTTAACAAAATGTTTAATAGTAATAAGGCTGTTGTCCAGAACATTGTTCCTCTTTATGTAGAATTTTTATTTTCCTACCAAAAATGTGACATTTGTGTCTCCTTCTTTGGATCTATTCTATCCTTCCTTCTTTCTACTTTTTACAAGTTCCTCTCTTTTTTCTTCTTATGTCATGATGTTATGAGTTTTTGATATTATTTCGACCTGTTCTTGCCTTACTTCCTTCCTTCTTTCTACCGTCTTTTTCCAACTTTTTGTCTCTTTTACAGCTATTTCCTTTTCTCATCAGCATTTAAATGTTTTCCAGGTCCAAGTCTGTTGTTTAGTAAATCTATCTCTGACAGCGCTTAACTGTTCCTCTTTATTTAGACTTTTTTTTCTACCAAAAATGATTAGCGCTGGTCAGGGGGTACTTGGCTTAAAGAAACAATTCAAAAGGGGAACATTATTGAAAAAAGTTTGAGAACCACTGGTGTATGATACAGTAACAGATTTATATGAAAGATCAAATTGTACACCATAGGCCTACACTTTTAATTTGTCCCAGACTTCTGTTGCTCTGCAGCAGTCCATTAAGAGATGCTGTTGAGTCTCATCCTCGTTGCAGGAAATCACTGGGCATTTTTTGCTGTTGTTATAGCAACTCCAAGACACAACAGCTCTGACAGGCAGTCTGTTTACGGACATCAGGCCATCTCACGACACGAATGAAGAGGAGAGGAGGTTCCCTTCCTGCCTCTGCAGGAGGGGAAACCCGAAGGAATGCAGGATCAGCCTTTAAATTTGAAAAATCAGGAAATAACTTTTCATAGGACAACTGACGTTGATGTGAGAGCATGCTCCCTTAAATCTGAGTTAATCAGTGAATTATTATACTATTTTTTATAAGAGAATCACAGAGACTACTCCTTCATCAACCTGTTTGTTTACATGTTACATCATGGACCTTAGGAAGATTGGTTGGCTCTGTTGGAGATTTTCTCTCTTCTGTATCGGTGAGTTCAGATTTCAATCAGCTCAGCTGTGTTTTTAAAAGTTGTGTCGGACAGAAATAGCCTACACAGTAGTGGAAGAAGTACGCTGCATCCTTACTTAAGATACATTTACATTTACAAGTAAAAGTCCTGCATTTAAAATGTTACTTAAGTAGAAAATATCATCAGCAAAATCTGCTTAAACTATCAAAAGTATATAGTTATTATGCCTTTCAAAGTGTGTTAATGCTGTAGTTCAACAACGTGCAGCCAATTTTGGATACTCTAGATGTTTTAATGTAACTATATAGCTGTCACATAAATGTAAATACAAGTATAGCATGTCCTTCTGAGATATAGCCTAAGTAGAAAGGCACAATTGTAAGCTATACTTAAAGTAAATGTACATAGTTACATTCCACGTCTGGAAAAAGACAGAGAGGTCACATTGACAGCTGAATAAATGTGAGCTGTCTTGGTAGAAGTAGGCTATTATTTAAGGAGACTGAAACCAGGCAGCATGGATGGTGTGGGGCTTTCCGCCAGATCAGCACGAGAGGTGGCACGAAAGAAACTCAAGGAAATAGATTTAAAAAAGACAATATGAAGTCTTGAGTTGGTGGTGCTGTAGCCCCGGCCACGTTCAGCTGGACAAAACACAGCAACGTGTTTTTATATTTCTGAAGTCTCTGCTGATTGGGTATCACCTGTTACAGCCAATAAAGGAGAGACACACCTACCTTATCTCTCAAAGGTGTTGCTCACCGTTTCAAAGAAACATGCCGTTTGACAGGAAACCGCAACACGGCGTGCACTGTTATGAGATTGAACACCACTACACCAGGGTCCATGCAATTTTTTGGTTATTTTAGTGGGAACCATGAATCCAAACAACATTTAAACTGCAGCCCTATTACTTCAAACCTCTGGTACTGACTGTTGATTTGTGTCTATCCTACGGTCTACTTTATTCTCTTATATTGTCCATATTTCATGTTGGTCTCTAGACTTTATGCTTGCACTATTTGACTTATTTGCACTACTACCATGACACACACTCTCATAGAGCACCTCACCATGCAGACTCTCTCTCTCTCTCTCTCTCTCTCTCTCTCTCTCTCTCCCCCGCTTCTCTAAACATTTAAATTGCAACCCACACATAGGCAATAGGGCACATGCTATATGCTTTACTTGTTACAGTGTGTATTAATACTTGTACTACATCACAACTGAAAAGGCTGGTTTTAATATCACCCCATGCTGCTTTCCTTTCATCATTTCCGATAATTGCGTCATTCGGGGGGTGGGGGGGGTGGGAGTTGCATCATCACGTTTGCATATCAATATAAGAAACTACGGAAACTAAACTTGACTGCCGCTGCTGTCAGAAGAAACACGCAGATAATAGTCCTACTTCGACCAGCAAACATGACGTTTACAATTAGGCTTACTTATGGGATTTTTTGTTTGGTTGTCACGACAATCGGTAAGTTTATTGTGTACTTTTTGCACGTTTGTATTGAAAAAAGTAAGATATTAAACTAACTCCGTTGTGAAGTTTTGTGATTTTATAAGATGGGGCTGTTTAAGAGACTACAGATGTTGTAAATCGATCAAGTACGAAGCCGAAATAAGACAAAAAGGGACATTAAGAAAAGATAGTCGCGTGAATTCTATCACATTAAATAGTCACAAATGAAAACTTAATTTTTTTGATAATGTATTCTTCGGTACGGATTCCTAGGATGGTGAAGGCACGTCCCGCCCTCCTCTGCCTCTGATTGGCTAGTACTCGTTGCCTTCGTTCGTCTGATTAGCTAAGTTTAGGCAGAATGTCAGGGTAAGCCAATCAGAGGCAGAGTAGGGCGGGGCATTTCCTTCAACATCCTAGGAAGCCAGAGAGTTGCATACAGGCGTGACATTAACAAAGAGTTGAAAAAGTAACATAACAGAAAATACTTAAAGGTAAAATAATAACTCCTGTAAGGAACTGTATCAGAAATATTAAAGTGCGCAGATCTCGAGTCCGATGCCGATGCTGGGGGGGGGGATTTCCACCTGCAGCTATGACGTACATGCAACCCTCAAGAATATTTATTTAATAGTTGATAACTAAACAAATCAAAGTGTCTTGAAATCTTTGCAGCTCTAGTTGTTAGAGAGCAGATCATTTAAAGCATAATTTCACTGAACTGTGTGTGTGTGTGTGTCTTTGTGTGCGTGTGTGTGTGTGTCTGTATGTGTGTGTGTGTGTGTGTGTGTGTCTTTGTGTGCGTGTGTGTGTGTGTCTTTATGTGTGTGTGCGTGTGTGCGTGCGTGCGTGTGTGTGTGTGTGTGTCTTTATGTGTGTGTGTATGTGTGTGTGTGTGTGTGTGTCTTTATGTGTGTGTGCGTGTGTGCGTGCGTGTGTGTGTGTGTGTCTGTGTGTGTGTCTTTATGTGTGCGTGTGTGTGTGTGTGTGCGTGCGTGCGTGTGTGTGTGTGTCTTTGTGTGCGTGTGTGTGTGTGTGTCTTTATGTGTGTGTGCGTGTGTGCGTGCGTGCGTGTGTGTGTGTGTGTGTGTCTTTATGTGTGCGTGTGTGTGTGTGTGCGTGTGTGTGTGTGTCTTTATGTGTGTGTGTGTGTGTGTGTGTGTGTGTGTGTGTGTGTCTTTATGTGTGTGTGTGTGTGTGTGTGTGTGTGTGTGTGCGTGTGTGTGTCTTTATGTGTGTGTGTGTGTGTGTGTCTTTGTGTGCGTGTGTGTGTGTGTGTCTTTATGTGTGTGTGTGTGTGTGTGTGTGTGTGTGTGTGTGTGTGTGTGTGTGCGTGTGTGTGTGTGTGTGCGTGCGTGTGTGCGTGCGTGTGTGTGTGTGTGTGCGTGTGTGTGTGTGTGTGTGTGTGTGTGTGTGTGTGTGTCTTTATGTGTGCGTGTGTGTGTGTGTGTGTGCGTGCGTGCGTGTGTGTGTGTGTGTGTGTGTCTTTATGTGTGTGTGTGTGTGTGTGTGTGTGTCTTTATGTGTGTGTGTGTGTGTGTGTGTGTCTTTATGTGTGTGTGTGTGTGTGTGTGTATATGTTTCTTTGGGGGGGTTCCCACCTGCAGCTATGACGTATATGCAACCCTCAAAACACACTTTAAGATGAACTAATAAGCCTAGGATGTGATTTATTTGACATGTTTATGACTCCTTCACATATTCATACATTGTTATTAAGCCTCAATATTCTAGTTTAGTAACATGATGCGTTTACGGAAGATTATTAGATGTTTATCAGCCTAAATAAGTAGTCAGTTAGACAGAATAAGTGGTAAAACAGGTAAATTGTAGGTAAAAAGCTGAATGAATACGGTGAGAAAGAGATATTCCTGGAAATGGCTCCATTAGATATTCCTAGATAAGGTGGAGGAGAGGAGGCTGGGCGGGTGGGGAGGGGATTTCCACCTGAAGCAAACAAACGCACAGTGACAGGAGTCGATTTTAATTATTTTCTGTCTTTAATGTTAGACATGTAAATGCAGAATACAATGCATCATGTAGGTCTGAGGTTTCAAGCTGTGTGAGGTGAAATGGAAAGATTCTTGCTGATGTATACATTTGGATATTGATTATTTGCATAACACAGCAGACATGATATAGGCCTACACGCTTCTCAGGGATATCGAGATCTCTGATGTCTATCGTACATAAACTTCCATTGAGAAATCATTGATAAAAAACAGTTGCAAAAGATTAGTGGATTAGTTGTTTGGTCTATAAAATGTTCACAGTTAACAAGCATGACGTTACACTAGTTTCACAGTTTTTTCATAACCAATATTACAAACCGATTAACAAATTAGTTGGTGATGTATTTAGTTGACAACTACACAAATCGACGTGTCTTGCAATCTTTGCAGCTCTAGTTGTAAGAGAGCAGATCATTTAAAGCACAATTTCACTGAACTGTGTGTGTGTGTGTGTGTGTGTGTGTGTGTGTGTGATGTAATGTGGTGTGTGTGTGTGTGTGTGTGTGTGTGTGTGTGTGTGTGTGTGTGTGTGTGTGATGTAATGTGGTGTGTTTTGTGTGTGTGTTTTGTGTGTGTATGTCTGTGTGTGTTTGTGTGTGTGTGATGTAATGTGGTGTGTGTGTGTGTGTGTGTGTCTGTGTGTGTGTGTGTGTGTGTGTGTGTGTGTGTGTGTGTGATGTAATGTGGTGTGTTTTGTGTGTGTTTTGTGTGTGTGTGTGTGTGTTTGTGTGTGTGTGCGATGTAATGTGGTGTGTTTTGTGTGTGTTTTGTGTGTGTGTGTGTGTGTGTGTTTGTGTGTTTGTGTGTGTGTGTGATGTAATGTGGTGTGTTTTGTGTGTGTGTTTTGTGTGTGTGTGTGTGTGTTTGTGTGTGTGTGCGATGTAATGTGGTGTGTTTTGTGTGTGTGTGTGTGTGTTTGTGTGTTTGTGTGTGTGTATGATGTAATGTGGTGTGTGTGTGTGTGTGTGTGTGTGTGTGTGTGTGTGTGTGTACGTGTGTGTGTGTGTGTGTGTGTGTTGTGGTGTGATGTGTTTTGTCTAGTGGTGATAAAGCACCAAAGCGTGCAGGAAGGCCGCCTCTGCATCCGCCATCACTCATTCATGTTTTCATATCACACCTTTCACCAAACACTCAGCAGTTACTCTGCAAAGCTCCATAAAGACAAAGTAAATCATCACGTAATTTATTGCTGTTTAAATCTGATTTGCATCTATGAAATCTGTGGCAGACACACTTCAGAAAGTGCTTTCCCTCAGAGCTGCGGGTGAAAGGCTTTCATTCCTCTTCGACACGCCCCTGTGACCTCATCTCTGTAAAGCTGGAGACCAGTCGGGCAAGTTAGCAGAACAAAGCGAGCTTTCATAAACATCAGGGCTGCAATAAGATAAGAAGAAGACGGACAAACTGCCAAACTCGAAGGCTGTGAAACTGCCGTCCACAAACCAGTAGTTGATGTCATGGATGCAATTTGTTTTTTTTTTTACAGTCTTTGGTTAATCCATCCTGAGGGGAACTGGAACGATGAATCCATCCAATGGAAACAGAAGCCCCACGATATGATATAATCATGATTCTTGTCACTATACGATATATAGCTTTTCTTCCAACTTCAAATTATGTCCCCGCAGGAAAAAGTTGTCACCATATACTTCATATCTAAAAAGATACATTTCTGTTTGTGTTAGTGGACTGAGAAAACATTTAATTTTATTATTCTAATAGCAAAAAGGGAAATTCTCATGTGCAATTTATACAAGGGTGTAAGTCTCTCTCCACAAAGCGTACCTCCTATGGCGCCATTTTGATGCTACCAAGCCATCACCTCCCGTTAGCATCCCATTGACTGCCATTCATTTTGACGTCACTTTGACAGAGAATAACTTTACATCTGAAGAGTTTAAAGACTCTATTCGTCCGTTGTTTATTTCTAAAGAAACACGACAATGTATAAAAGGCTCCATTACCTTGTACCTCACGTTATGGCTCCGTAGCAGACGTTTTTATAAAAATAGGCTAACGATTGGGTCATAACCACGAGACTTACTGTCTCATAGTAGAGGAATTACCGTATAGTACAGGAGAAGCTCTCAGGCAGTTTGGACTTCCATTAGCTGTTTAAGTTTAATTACTAATGTTAACTATCATTTTAGTGATCAATAATTAGCCTGTGTCTATGTTATCTCCTTACATATACCTACGCTCTCCGTCTCTGCTAGATTGGGAATGATTGAGATTTCTCTTGGCACAGCTACCAGAAGACTTCCAACTTTCAGACAGGTTGCTCACGTCACATCTACGTCTTCAAGCTCAGTTGGAGGCTGCTCAGTAACGCTCAGCCATCACCGGAAAAGATCTTCTAATATCCTTCACTGGTCTCCGTCCAGAGACACGGGATCTGTTGGTCCATTTCTTTAACTTTAACTGTAACTGTAACTGTCTATGCATTTATACAATAAAGGATCAATACTGTCTCTGTATTGCCACAGAAAATAGTATTGATCCCCCCTCTATCTCGTAGCACAACCCAGACTCCATAAACATTTAGCCTACTTTAATTTCCCTGCAGTTGCATCGTACCGCAGCTCCTCAACAATTCATTATTAATGTATCGCAACAATAAAATACTGGACGTGACGTTCATTGTGAAATATAAAATCACTCGAGCATATTTCTGCCTGAGTTTGCTGTTCAGTTACAGACCGTTCTTTTGTTTATTTTCAGCTTCTGCAGCCTCAAACGAGACTTCATCAGCTCTGACCTGCAACGTCACCGTGCAACCTGATGGGTTGTGCGTCTACCAGCTGTCCCGGGTGCCCAATTTGTCCAATTCTGTGTCATGGTGTGGGACAAGCTGGGAGCAACGGAACGTAAGTCCGACACACTCAGCATCACTAAACGACTAAAACTGTAAAAACTGGCCTTTAATGCTATTTGGTGACATTTTTAACAAT